>NC_045989.1:21435145-21526798 GCF_010909765.2 Amblyraja radiata | reverse complement strand
GGCGTTTAGAGGGGGCGGGTTTAAAACGCGATTTTCTCTAGGCTGTTCAAATCGAAGATGTTCAGCCTAGTTAATTATTAACGAAAAATCGCTGGAAGACCCCGTCGCAAAAGCTATTATTAGTTTTAAAGGCCTCGTATAATAGTTATAGTAGTTTAAAAATCAATCTCTAAACCCGCGACCACTGGCAGCTGTCAGGTTCTCATAGAGCAAACAACTGAAGGTAGGCTGCATATTTTTACATTAAAAAGGGCTTCTTAAGATCCCTTTATACAAAGTTTAATATTGCGAGTAGCTCATTTTGGGCCCATTATATCCCGCAGTATTTTTCTGGGCATTTGAGGGCACAAATCTACCGCAATGTGAACGTTCTAAACCAGCGCGTTCACAGGATCCCACTAGAAAGCTGATTTAAAATGGACTTTAATTTACAGCAATTGAACACTAAATTCCTTCCATTTGGCCTATAAATTAATGTAAATGAGATTTAAAAATCATGTTTTATTGTGAATTATTTATGAATATTATTTGCACACTTAGGCTATTTAAAAATGTTAATCATTTATTAAGAAATGGATAGATGTTTAGATCTAGTAATTGAAGTTTGAAATTAGCTACACTTGGGTAACTAACTAATTATATGCTTTAATTTCAGGTCATCCAAGTAAGATTATTTTATATTTGTTTCAGAATGCTTCAATCTATGATAACTGAAAATTTCATTCAGTTCTCTTAATTTTTAAGAAAGTTATGGGCTTTTGACTGTCCACGATCACAGCTTTTTTGTTATGTCCATAGAAAATCAATAGGGAACAAGATGCTCATTTCCGAGTATGAAAATGGCCATAACTTTTTAAATACATGAGATATGAAAGTGAATTAGGTGTCAAATTAAACTTATTTTTATGCTTTATCTGATGGGATAAATTACAGACTTGATTTTTTAAATCTCAACATTTTGTAACATTGCTAGTATATCATGCAATACTATTATTAGTAGGCACCAACTTGACAGGATTGTGAAGACCGCCAGCAGGATTATTGGTGCTCCACTCCCTTTCTTTCTTGCTGGACATATACAGGAAGAGATGTATCAACAGAGCCATCTCCATCATCAAAGACCCCTACCACCCATCGCATCACATATTCTCCATCCTGCCATCTGGGAAGAGGTACAGGAGCATTAGCTGCAAAACCAGCAGGATGCTCCTCAGCTTCTTCCCGCAGGCTATAAGACTGTTAAACGGACTTTGCCCCCTGCCAAAGTATCGCACACCAACCACCAACCTGGACAGAGCCACTGTCGTGCCGCTGCCGATCGGAACGCCTGTTGATGTTTAGTTGAGAGTAGTGTTAAACTTGTTCATGATATATGTATTTTTATTTCTATTTATTTATTTTTTACTGCACACTGAATGGACACTGGTTTGAGTAACGTTTTTTTTGTTTCCTCTGGGTATGCGAGTACTCAGGAAAATAACAATAAAGATATACAATACAATACAATACAATTATATACCATGCCATACCATTATATACAGTGCTATACTGATATATTATACACGATACTATACTATACTATTATATACGGTGCTATACTATTATATACTGTACTATGCTATTATATACTGTACTGTAACAATGCTAAATAATAAGTTTAAACCACAAGCACCAGAACAGTCCCCGGGTTGAGGAGCGCCTGGTGCCGGCGCTGTATCGTGTCACTGCGGCGGCTCCGTTGCTAGGCAGGCAGCCCCTAGCAACAAGCCGCTTCCGTCCCCCCGCCATCTCCGTCCCCCCGCCATCTCCGTCCCCCCGCCATCTCCGTCCCCCCGCCATCTCCGTCCCCCCGCCATCTCCGTCCCCCCGCCCACAACAATCGTTCCGCCCGGCCCAGGAGAGCCAATGCATTGCTCGTCACGTCACCTGCAGGAAGAGTTGGGACGTGGACCGGCTGCTGCCACCAATGTCGTGCAGAGAACACTGCGGTAAACTGAAATATCAAAGTAACTGTAACTTGATATCCGTGTTTTGCGTTCTCGGGAAGGCCCGAGCCTGGCGCAAGATTCAATGAAGCTCCATAGATGCTGCTGCACCCGCCGAGATTCTCCAGCATTTTTCCAGCATCTGCAGTTCCTTCTTAAACACAAGGGAGATCTATGTTGGGTTTAGTTCATTTCATGTTATATTGAGCAGCTTACAGCAATTAAAAAAATTATCGTGATAGTGGGTGGCAAAATAACAGTAGATATCACATGCTATTTGTCAACGTGTGGTAGCTTGTACTGAAGTTGCAACATACAGTGTCATTTGCTGTAATAATAGTCCATCTACAGGTAAAATACAAAGTGCACTTTTCAGCTTACCCTTAGATGAACTATTATAATAAATTACACCACGTTGCAAATTCAACACAAGCTACAGCAGGCTTGACACCTCGTACTTTGTGTTTTGCTCAAGATTCCAGCAACTGCACTTCCTTGTATCTCCATCTCAAGGTTTTGGGCTTGACTGCAGATATTTACAAGAAACCACTGCAGGTATACGTTCTTTTTACTGAAATACGCCACCTCATCCATTGGTGTGAAAGAGATTAGAAACATAGAAAATAGGTGCAGAAGTAGGCCATTTGGCCCCTTGAGCCAGCACTGCCAATCAATATGGTCATGGCTGATCATCCAAAAATCAGTACCCTGTTCCTGCTTTCTCCCCATATCCCTTGGTTCCATTAGCCCTAAGAGTTAAATCTAACTCACTCTTGAATACAGATTCTTGGTTTTATGTTCCTCCTTGGGGTCCAGGCGACTTGCTTTCATCCCATTCGTAGGGGAATTGAACGGATGAAATGTTCCATGTCATGACTGCCACACACGTGGAGTTGGAGGTAATGAAAAGGGTGGGGAGATGAGCTGTGTTATCTGTTCACACTCATTCTCTTGCAACATGAAGGAATATTTCTAAAGATGCTTTTGGATTAGATGACGGGGAACGATAAACATTTGTGCCAAATTTCACAAGAAAGAAGTGCCATGGAACAGTTGGCTATTTAACTCCTCGAGTCTTTTTCAACATTATTTAAGTTCACCATTCTTACCTGTAAACTAAATTCAAGTGGATATTTATTTGTTCGTGTTTGAATTCACAGGTACATGAACAATGTTATGTTTCTTTTTTGAATTCCAGAAATAAATCCATCCCCATTTCCCAGGATGTCAGTAAACTTGGAAAATACCGGAAGTATTAAAGGAGAACTTCACACTGATTCAAAGAAAAATGAAAAACCTGAAAGGCCGTGCCTACAAGTCGACGAACAAGGAGGCTCTGATTTTTTTAAGGATTTGATACTGGCTTCCCAGACAGTGTTAGAAACAGTCCAACAAAAGGGGCGATCAAAATGTCCAAAGTGCCAGAGTTCGAGGATGTTTTATTGTTATTCATGTTTCCTTCTGGTTGATGGTGTCAACGCTGATAAAATACCTCAGGTTAAGGTCAGTAATTAAAATTATATGTTAATTATTGTGCTTTGAGTGGTTTAATAGTCCAATGGATTAACAACCAGAATTTTGGACCTCTCTGGGGTGGAACCCTCTCCAAGACAGACGTGAAGCTCACCGTTTGACCTGTTTTTACAAAATGTTAAATGGTCAGCTAGACATAGATCACAAGACCTACACCAACCCCAAACCAATTAGGAGCAGACGAGGGCATTCGATCCAATTTGTGATCCCAGCTACAAAGACAGATGTGTACAGCAATTCGTTCTTCCCACGCACAATTATAGCATGGAATAATCTCCACCTAACTATAGTTACCCAACCAGATGCAACTAAATTTAAAGTAGCACTTTATTCCCAATAACCCTTTCTGGCTTAATCCCTCCCTTCACCACCTCCAGTTAATTCCAGTTGGAATATTTTGGAGGACCAAGTAACCAAGAACCAAGAACTCTAATCCAGATCCATTCAACAGCTGGGGGATCCAGGTTTGAGTAATTAAAAAGGTTAAAAAAAGTTTAAAAATTAAACATTATTCTTGGTAATATAACTGCATCACTACCACACTGTCCTCACCCTGGTTGGTCTCACTCAGGCTCCACACCCACAAACGTGGTTGGCTCAAGACAGTAAATATGGTCTGGTCAGTGATCACCACAATAAAAAAAAGGTTTGCTGTGCTGATTCAAATATTCATAACCTTGTTGAATTTTCCAATTCCTCATCAGTAAATTGCCCAAACATTGCACTTTACCCTGAAATAACATTTTTATTCGGGTCTGAAGAAAGGTCCCGACCCGAAACATCACCTGAGCATTTTCTCCAGAGATGCTGCCTGAGCTGCTGAGTTACTCCAGCACTCCAGTTACCCTTTTTTTTAATAAACCTGCATCTGCATTTCCTTGTTTCTACATTTCACTGCTCCACTATAAAATATCCTCAAGGTGTTGTCTATTTTAAAGAACTCCTGGAGTCTGAAGAAGGGTCCCAACCCAAAACGTCATCTATCCATGTTCTCCAGAGATGTTCCCCAAAGCCTATTGACCTGCTGAGTTACTCCAGCACTCTGTCTTTTTTGTAAACTAGCAACTGCAGTTCCTCGTTTCCACTTCTAACATTTTTATAGATGCTTAGAGTAGATGACAAGGAACAGTAAACGTTTGCCACAAGAAATAAATATCTGAAGATTGTCCCAACCTGAAACATCATCTATCCATTCCCTCCACAGATGCTGCCTGACTCACTGAGTTCCTACAGTACTTAGTATTTTGCTCAAGATTCCAGTACCCGCAGTTTCTTGTATCTGCATTGGAACAGTTGGGCTGTTTATCCCATCAATTCTTGTTCGACATCATTCAAGTCCACCGTTCATGTTTTTAATTACAGGGCTTACACTGATCTTGGCCGCCTTGTTCCCTATTCATGCAGTGGTGAGTCACAGCTGAAACTAATTCTCCAAATTAAAAACACTTATATACAACATATGTCCAGCAGGCAAGCACACACACTAGACCAAACCTTGTGCACATGATCTGAACCACACGCTGGAAAGTTGACGTTTAACTCTCCCAGAGGTGATCTTGCAAAACATCTAATTCCAAGTCATTATGGTCTTAAACCAACTCGAGATGGAGCCTCACCCATATCCTAGAAAGACATTCCTTGTAATTCTGTTTAGCTTTAACACGGAGCTTCAACATACAGAATTTACTATCATATTTCCCTAAAAATGTATTTTGTGATCTAAAATTCCGTGTACTGCTTGTTCTTTCCAACTTATGTTTTGTTAATTCGAATTTAATTTAAATTCAAATTTAAAAAAGGTTAATATATTTTCCATTTCTAGCTCCCTCTGAAGATTGATATTATCAAACATCCCAATGAGACTGATGGCAAAAGTACTGCTGTACATGCAAAACTGTTGGCCCAAGATGATGTTAATATTTACACATATCCATGCATGCCGGAGTACAAGGATATAAGCAATGAAGTGAGTTATCGAAAAGTAGCCGCTAATTATCTGTTGTGTTTACTGTTCATCTCCCTGTTTTAGCTTGATGTCTCATTCCGTTTTCTTTTATGATTATTATTGAACCTTCGCAACAGGATAATAAGTGATATTAGAATGGAGACGAGAAGGGTGGTGAATCTGTGCAATTCATTTGCTACAGACAGAGGTGGAAGCCAAATCATTGGGTATTTTTAAAGCGGAGATTGATAAATTCTTGATTGGTAAGGGCGTCAAGGGATGCATAAAATAGATCAGCCGCGATTAAATGGCCGAGCAGATTCAGTTGCTGAATGGCCTAATTCTGCCCTTACGTCTCATGGTCTTGTTTGAATTAAAATAGTCTAGCCTTGTCAGCCCAACCTCCCTATAGGAAGTTACATACAAGAATAACTAGGAGTCTGAAACTTATGAAGGAATGGTTCGTTTTATCATCTTTTGTTGCCTTGTACCCTTTCCTTAATTCCTGCCTTTGCTGATCTTAGGTTGCAGTGGTGTTCCCTGGTCCAAAGTCTATTGCTCTTGATGATCTTCCAAAGTACTTATCGACCATTGCTGGCAAGAAACCTCAACCAACAAAATCTTCCAAAAATGCCCTCAGTCATGAGAACATTACATGCGAAGGTCCAGAACTTAAACGTGCAAAATACGACCATAAACATCAACAGAGTTTGGATGAAGAGAATCCAGTAAAAGAGCAGAATGTTGGAGAGATGGAGACACATCCGACCCCATTAAAACGAGTGATATTTATAGATAGTACATGGAATCAAACAAACAAAATAATCACTGATGAACGTCTACAAGGTACTGTGCATCTTAACAGTGGTGGATTTTGCTTTTGAATTTTAAATGTTTTCTAAAGAGGATCACCAAACATTCTGAGTCAGTAACTAACAAATAAATATGACAACACAAAGTGCTGGATGAACTCAGCGGTCAGGCAGCATCTGTGGAGGGAATGGACAGGCAAAGTTTTGCATCAAGACACTTCTTCAGAGAAGAACATAGAACACAGACAAGAACATCGTGCAGACACAAGTGCTGGAGTAACTCAGGCAGAATCTCTGGAGAACATGGGATAGGTGAAGTTACGATTCCGAAGAAAAGTCCCGACCCAAAACCTCACCTATCCATGTTCTCCAGAGATGCCGGGTGACCCAGAGTTCTTCCAGCACTTTGTGTCTTTTAAAAAAATAAAATACCCTCCTCTGTCTTCAAAGTTCCCCCAGCACTGTGTCGTTTTTGTAAACAAACATCTACAGTTCATGGTATCCGCATAGAACAGTGCAGCATAGGAACAGACCCTTCAGCTCATAGTGTCCATGACAACCTTGATGACAAGGTAAACTAATCTCGTTTACTTACAAATGATCCATATCCCTCCACTCCCTGCATATGAATGTGCCTATCTAAAGGCCTCTTAAATGCCACTATCATATCCGCCTCCACCATTACCTCTGGCAGAACGTTCCAGGCACCCACCACACCTCTATATAAAGAAAACCTTCCCCGCACATCTCCTTTAAAGTTTGCCCTCCTCACTTTACAGCTGGGTTCTTCATCCTTTGATATCTCCACCCGAAATAGTAGGTTATTTATTTTCTGTGAGGTTTTGATACGCATGATGTCATATCAATAAGAATATAAATGAACTGTTGGCTGTTTTCAGAAAATATAAATATTAACTTATGCCTTTCTCTCTGCAGAATTGCTTCACGTTGAGCTAAGATCACAAAAGACACATTTTTGGCGAAAGCAGAAAGGAAAACCAGACACCTATCTCGCTACAATCGAGGCCATTTACTATTTTCTAGCTGATTATCACAGACTGTTTTTAAAAGAGAACTACAATGGCGAATATGACAATCTACTTTTTTTCTATTCGTTTATGCACAAATTAATCAACAAAGCTAAAGATGCAGCTGGCAAACTAAACTAAGGAATTATTGGGAAAGTGGTGATCTTTCTGTCAATTGACATTTCAGAGAATTTATAGATACCATTTTCAAGCATTTCATAGCAATTTTTAGAACCAACAGTCAGTTGAAATGTATTTCTCTGAATATTAAATTGTAAATTCATTATTTTTATTTTGGTTCGTGTAGGGTGATGAAAAAATGAGTTAAAATAGTCACTCAGTCATGGCTTTTCATGGGATACATGATCCCATATTTTCAATATCTTTTCTGTAGCAGCAGCAGCAGCAGCAGCAGCAGCAGCAGGTAATATGAAATATAGGTCCACCACAGATTTTCCACCAACTGGTGGTCCTGCAGCTTCTTCAATCCTGACTTAAAATCCTCCCCGGAAATTGGTAGTGGACCTATAGCAGCCATCTCCTGAGGAGCTCTTTCATTCGTATTGCAGTAAAGTAAAGCAACCATGCTTGTGTTATCTTGACTTTCTTGAACAATCAGTTTGGGTATAGAGGGGTTGCACGTAAGGTCACTGGGCCATAGGGCTTGATGCACGGAGCCGCCCAATCCATCTGGAGGACATCGCAGCTTCCGGTATATGTTAATACACGAAACGTGTACTTTCCTACCTGTTAAAAACCGCCAAAATGTTGAATTTTTGCGCTGTAAAAAATTGTGGAAATCGGGGTAAGCGTGAGAGACATGTACCCAACTTCAGAATTCCAAAAGTGAAGCAAAATGAAGGTAAAGAGAAGCGAGAGCTGAAGGGGCAACACCAGCTAAAGTGCTTGATGAACATTGGCCGTGCAGATATCGGAATTGAAAATATCGGGAATTATCGCGTTTGCTCACTGCATTTCATCAACAGTAAGGCATTATTTGTGTTTTTTCTTGATTCCTTTGGTATCTAAAAAGTCTCAGAAGTGATAAAGCTGGCTGTAAATTTTGCTTCAGAGGCGTTTTCTTTTTGTATGTAAAAACCCACTTGAGAACCATGGGCGATTTTAAAATTTTACAGCCAGATTTAACACTTCTGAAACTTTTTAGATGCCAAAGGAATCAAGAAAAAACACAAATTATGCCTTACTGTTGATGAAATGCAGTGAGCAAACGGCCAATGTTCACCAAGCACTTTAACTGTTGTTGTCCCTTCAGCTCTCGCTTCTATCTACCGTCATTTCTCCTCACTTTTGGAATTCTGAAGTAGGCTAAATGTCTCTCGCGCTTATCCCGATTTCCATAATTATTTACAGCGCAAACATTGACCATTTCGGCGGGTTTTAACGGGCCCGCTAGGCTGGAAACAATGGTAAGTGCTTACCTGCAGTTCATCGCGTGTACTCCAGTTGGCGTAGCGTAGCAACAGCACGGGTCAAGGGTCGTGACCCGACTGCCGTGCAACCTCCCTATAGAAAGGAATCTTAATGGAGGTTTTCAAACACAGTACGATTTCAGGATTGATTGGTTACATAGTATTAAATACTAACAAAATCTTTAAACAATTAATATCAATTCTCAAAATGAAGAATCAAGAAACCACAGATACTGGTTAATACACAAAAGTACCCAAAGTGCTGGAGTAACTCGGTAAGTCAAACAGCACCTGGTCTGAAGAAGGGTCTTGATTTGAAACGCCACTTATCCATGTTCTCTAGATTCTGAATAAGGGTCTCAACCTGAACCATCACCGATCCATGTTCTCCAGAGATGCTGCCTGGCCCAATGAGTTACTCCAGCACTTTGTGTCCATTTGAATATCAGCTCTCTCAGAAAAAGGATCAGTAAGTGAACGTACAGGTATTCAGATTCAGATTAGAGTTACATTTTATAGCTTGCTATTAAGAATAGACTTTCACTGTAGTCCCTAAATCAATCCCGGTGTCATCTGTGATAGCAATCATAGTCTTACGAAGGATCTCGACCCGAAACGTCACCTATTCCTTCGCTCCATGGATGCTGCCTCACCCGCTGAGTTTCTCCAGCATTTTTGTCTACCTTTAGACAAAGATGTGGGTTTTAACCAGTGTCTCAAACTAGTAAATGTACAAATTAGCCAACTGGTTGATGCTTTGGTCACCGATGTACTGTCTCCATACTGCAGTAGAAATTTTCCTTTGGCTCATTTGTCCGACCTGAGAAAGACTTGGCTGTAACAAAATAAATGTTTTTGTAGCTTTGAATTGTGCTATTTGTACTTATTACAAACAAGTTACAAGGTTGAGGGTTGCCAGTGATTAGAGGTGAGGAAACTTCAGGGGTTGCAAAGCTAATTTGAAATCATTGGGTTTGTTTTCCTTAGAGCAGAGGAGAATGAGTATGGATCTGATAGTGATATACAAAATTATTAGGAGCATATATAGAGTGTTTAGAAATACAGCGTGGAAACAGGCCCTTCAGCCCACCGAGTACACGCTATCTCACGTTATCTCACTTTTGCATCCTACGCACCAAGGGCCATTTACAGAAGCCAATTAAAACTGCATGTCTTTGGAGTGTGGGAGGAAACCAGCGCATCTGGAGAAAACCCACACGGTCATGAGGAGAATGAACAAACTGCACAGACAGCACCCACAGTCAGGATCGAACCTGGATCTATGGCACTGTGAGGCAGCAGCTCTACCGTTGCACCACTGTAGACAGTAATAGTGGACATTCCCCCATGTCACATCCTGAAGGACAAAGGCTTAGGATAAAGGGGGAAATGATTTAGAAGGGATCTGAGGAAAAAAATATTTCAGCCAGATGGTGATTGTAATCTGGATCCTATTCCCCGACTGAGTGATAGAAACAGGTACTCTTAAATGCTGAACCTTAATTTTGTAGTCAGCAGGGCAGTACTCTGCATGTCGCCAACTTGGACATTTATACATTTTTATCAAGCCAATTAACCTACAAACCTGTACGTCTTTGGAGTGTGGGGGGAAACCGAAGATCTTGGAGAAAACCCACGGGGAGAACGTACAAACTCCGTACAGACAGCACCCATAGTCTGGGTCGAACCCGGGTCTCTGGCGCTGCATTTTGCTGTAAGGCAGCAACTCTACCGCTGCGCCACCGTGACTGCCCTAAGGAATTAAAAAGCATTTGAATTATCAAGGCATAGAAGCTCTAGACCAAGTATCGGTAATTAGTGTGGAGGAGAAATTGAATTTAGTGGCTGAAAGGCCTATTTCTGTGCTCGGACTAAATCATGACTGCTGTCTCTATTGCAAATTTATTTCTTACATTTACTTTTTACCCCACCTGAGCTGGCTTTGATCTTATACACTTCTGTTAAATCTCAATCATCTGTCACAAGATAATCCCAGTTTCTCTCATCTAATCTTGTAAGAGGAGTCCTCTCTATACTAAAGCCATTCCAATAAATCACTCTTCAACCACCTGGTACCTTCACTTCCATTTTAAAATGTGTTCTAAATTGGATATAATACCGTTGTTGCAAGTCTTATGAATATTTAGCATAGCCCTGCTTTTGTACTTTATTTCTCTACTTATGAAGCCCAAGATTCAGCATGATTTACCAGCCTTTCATTCTTGTCCCTTTCAAATATGTATACACTTGATCCATTTATTCAGTGATATGGTGCAACCTTGATATAACAAGTTATTTTATGAGCAATACACTAATTGCTGGGAGAACTCTTGGTCCTCCAAAATATTCCAAATGGAATTTAAACTGGAGGTGGTGGAGGGAGGACTTAAGCCAGACTTAAACCAGAAAGTCAACAAGCTGTGGCGGGAAAAGGACAGACAACATTTCAGGTTTCAGACTGATAGAGGGGAAATAGGCAAGTTAAGCGGGTTTAATTAATAATATGTAGCGGCAATAGATCAAAGAAATTCTTATGTGGCGCAGCTTAACAGGCTCATTAATGTAATAACATGAATACCTGGTAGATAGAGGTGAAGGGAAAGGGTGGGGTGAGTAATGGTAAATTATAGATGTGGGGGGGGGGGGGGGGGGGGGGGAGGATTGAAGGTGGAGTAACCAAGGCTAGAGGTGATAAGTGGAGAAGACAAAAGGGTGTAAATGGAGGAATCGGTTAAGAAAGGAAGATGGGGAGTGAAATGTAGAAGCTGAGGGATCGATGGTGAAGAGAGGAGAATCGGGTGAGGTGAAGTGGGAGGTGGGGGCGGGGGGGGTGAAGAGGGAAAAAAATGGCAAATCCAGAATAGGGAGGGGTGGGTTCTGAATGGATTCTGCCTGAACCGCTAAATTCCTCCAGCAGATCCGATTAGTTTAGGTTTACAGCATGGAAACTGGCCCTGCGGCCCACCGAGTCTGCGCAGCTCCGCGATCGCCCGCACACTAGTTTTATCCTACACACACTAGGGACAATTTACAGAAGCCAATTAACCTACAGACCTGCACGTCCTTGGAATGTGGGAGGAAATCGGAGCATCCGGAGAAAACCCAGATGGTCACAGGGACAACGTACAAACTCTGTACAGACAGCACCCATAGTCGTGATCGAACCTGGTTCTATGGCGCTGCAAGGCAGCAACTCTACCACTAACCCACTGTGCCACATTCTGGTAAATCTCTTCTGCACCTATTCAGCCTGTATTGTCTCCCCTTGTTCTGCTATTGTGCCATTTCAGACTTTTCTGTAATTGGTTTCATTCGATATTTGCAAAGGGGTGGAAGATTGCAACCTTCACGTGGTCCGCCCTGATTCGACGAATGCAATCAACCTGGCATGCACAATCAAGTAAGATCAAATAGAACAAGTTGTCCTACAACTTTAGGCTGTGCACGCCATACGCAAGAAGAAGAAGATATTTGCAAACATTTTCTGCCAGGCTATCCATGTGGAACATAGAACAGCACAGCCCATTACAACATGTAGTCTTCCAGTCTCTGTTAACCCCATCTCCAAGTTTGAACTCTGCAAATTTTGGGGTTTTACTCTGCACTCTCATATTCAAGTAATTTAAAGATATCAAACAAAATATCTCAGCAATAAACATCTGGGAACTACTGTTGACTAGCCTCCAGTCTAAAGAACCTAACTGTTTACCATGACTCTCTGCTTTCTGTCCATGAGCCAATTTCTTTTATCCTTGCTGCCACTGATCTGCTTTGCGTTAGGACCACCAAAATCGCCTGTTGAGATTGTGTTGCAAGTTATGGCCATAGGTCCCATCATATTCTTCTCTCTGGAGCATTTTACTTGAGCAACTTTGATTATTACGGGTTTGGAGCTAAACCGGACCCCGTTGTGCCGGGATATTTTCAATGATTCTACAGGAGATGTTTATCTCAATTATCTCAATTACCTCTCACTAGCAGAGTGGAGTAGAAACCAAATGTAGAACTAATTACCCACAGTGATACACTGCCTGCCAAAGTCTCCTCACAGACATCACGCACACTGTGCAAGTTTTATGTCAACATCTGAAATTTATCTACTCAACCTTATTTTTCTGACATGTGCTTCAGTCTTTTTGGAAATGACATAAAGGTCATGACAACCTTTAATGCTGGGCACATGGTCATAGAACAGTCCAGCATAGAAGCAGGTCCTTTGGCCCACAATGCCTTTGTCCGACATGATGCCAAGACCAACTCTAACCTGTCTGCACATAACTCATATCCTCCCCATTCCTCTTTTCATACAATGGGTGGTGGGCATATGGAACGAGCTGCCGCAGGAGGTAGTTGAGATAAGTACCAAGATAATGTTGAAAAAGCATTTGGACAAGTACATGGACTGGATAGGTTTAGAGAGATATGGATGAAAGACAGGCAGGTGGTACTAGTGTATACAGAGCATTTTGATCGATGTGGGCAAGTTGGGCCAAAAGGCCTGTTTCCATGCTGTATTAACCCATGACTCTAATCCAGGTATCATTCTGCTAAACGTCCCCCTCACCCTTTCCAAAGCCTCTCCATGCTTCCTGTAAATAGGGTGACTAGAACTGCACGCAATACTCCAAATGCAGATTAACTAAAGTCCTATAAACGAGTCTAAGGGAAGTTATGGTAAAACACAGACTATTGCAATGAAGAACACAAAAAAAAAGTATTAAAACAACTATGTATACACAACAGCAAAGCGCACTTAAACTCATGTTCTCTTCAGCAAAGATTAAAGACATCTTTAATAGCACCACATTAAAATGTTTATTCTTAATCCATGAAATTAGACTTCAAAATTCAGAATAAAATAACATACAATGCAGCAGGTGATTAGATGTTACACTATATTATTGCTAGCCTATTAATTTAATTACCAGCCAAACAAGTACTGGATGTACTCAATGGGTCAGGTAGCATTTTTGTTTTAGTTTAGAGATACAGCGCGGACACAGGCCCTTCGGCCCACCGAGTTCGCACCGACCAGCGATCCCTGCACACTAACACTATCCTACACACGAGAGATCATTTACAATTTTACCAAAGCCAATTAACCTACAAACCTGTACATCTTTGGAATGTGGGAGTAAACCGGAGCACCCAGAGAAAACCAACGCAGGTCATGGGGAGAACGTGCAAACTCCATACAGACAGCACCCATTGTCAGGATCCAACCCGGGTCTCTTCTCACTGTAAGGCAGCAAATCTACCGCTGTGCTGCCAAAGCAGAAGGCCATTCAGGCCAATTGGTTAATGCTGGTCCTCAATGGCCATGTGTGTCTTCTGTTGTCCTATGTTATCTTCCCCTATAGAAACATAGAAAATAGGTGCAGGAGTAGGCCATTCGGCCCTTCGAGTCTGCGCCGCCATTCAATATGACCATGGCTGATCATCCAACTCAGTATCCTGTACCTGCCTTCTCTCCATACCCCCTGATCCCTTTAGCCACAAGGACCACATTTAACTCCCTCTAACTATGAGCATTAGTTAGCGGCACCGTGCCGTGTCCATCTGGAGACGGAGTGGACGTACGATGTTTTGGGTCGTTTTTCTTCAGCCTTAGATCAGTAATTTAATCACTCGTGTTTTTACCGTAAGGGAGGATCAACGATAAGTCTTCAGATGCACGCGTGATTGATGCAGGTTGTCCTCACGTTACACGAGTGGGATGGCATTTTTTGGAGAGTGCAGAAGGCTGAAAAAATTGTTATTGCTTTTGATGGGTTTGAGTCATAATAAGAACTACCAAGCTGCAGCTGGTGATATAGAGTTAATCAAGTTTGGACTGGCAATGAAGCGAGGCCAAACCAAGAGGGATTTCTGGATGTAGTCATGCCAGGAATGCTTCTCGTTTCCATCCGGAATCTCGGAGGATTGTGGTGACCAAGGCCAGAACATACTCTTCATCAAATCTGGAATCTTATTGTCTGAAGGTATGCAGCTTGGACTGTGGCCAGGGACCTGACAGTTCTTCAGGTTGAAGGCTTGGAGCCCCAACGTCTCAGGACTGCCAACTTGGATTACCGCCACTGGGGCCTAAAGAATCTTTTATTTTTCCTTGCAGCTTTAAGGGAAAAAAAAAAACGGAAAAAAAATCCACGCAAGTGGTAATGATTAAGAAAGCAACAACAGTTTTTCATTTGGCTTCAGAGTGCAGGTTTCATCTCACTGAAAACAATAGAATTAGACATGCACTGAAAGATTATTTTTTAAATTAATTAGATGTAATACATGAGCATGGTGCATAAAAGAATGATTAGTTGACATTAATAAATGAGACACTTGCTTGGTAAAAAATATTATGTTGTTAAATAGGATGGACAGATTTTCTTGTCCGGGCAGGTTTCTTAGGAACTCAGTTCACCACTCATTTTAATCAGTGGTTCTAGCAGATTAGATTGCAAGATATTATTCTTTCACCGACCACTTAGTCCTTGTCACTTTGTTGTTTTGCATAGACGTTGTTCTTTTAATTACTCAGATTTTTGAGTTGTTGAGCAAGATTTATTACCCAAATATATTGGTTGCACATTTAATTGATGTGCACCTTAGATTGATTTTGAAGAGAGGTTTTGCTTACAGTGTCGCACATTTGGAGACTATAAATATTCCTTTCAGTTGGTTTCATAACCCTTAGTTTTAGTTTAGTTTAGTTTAGACACAGCGCGGAGACAGGCCCTTCGGCCCACCGAGTCTGCGCAAACCAGCGAAGCCCACACACCAACACTAACTATCCTACACACACTCGGGACAATTTACATGTTTACCACGCCAATTAACCAACAAACCTGTACGTCTTTGGAGTGCGGAAGGAAACTGATGATCTCAGGTCACGAAGAACGTACAAACTCCGTACAGATAGCACCCGTAGTCAGGATCGAACCCGGGTCTCTGCCGCTGTAAGGCAGCAACTCTACTGCTGCGCCACCGTGCCGCACTATTTTAAATTTTAATGAAAATAGTTTTTTTTTAATGTAGGAAGTGGAGGGTCAGTATATGAAGTTCAAATGTGTACAATCTTTTTAATTTTAGTTTTACTTTTCGAGATTCATGGCCAGCGATCAGCGATCACCTGGTCACATTAGTTCTGTTATCCCACCTTCTCATCCACTCCCTACACATTAGGGTCAATTTACAGAGGCTAATTACCCTACAAACCCGCACGTCTTTGGGACGTGAGAGGAAACTGGAGCACGGGTCGGAAAACGCCACGATCACAGGGAGAACGTGCAAACTCCACGCAGACAGCACCCGAGGTCAGATCCAAACCAGAGTCTCTGGCGCCGCGAGGCAGCAACTCTACCCGCTGCAAACGGTTAATATCCAATGTTGAATAAAGTACTCAGAGCAAACTGAAGGGCCGTATTGTGCTGCAGTCTGCAATGTCTGTGTGTTCTGTAACCCCACATCTCTGCACTTACCTCAACCAGACGCAGCTACCTTGATCTCTTCCCAAGTCGTCGAGTCCAGTGGTGCTCTTAATGCAAGCTGCCCCCGAAGGGATTGTGCAGTGAGACTGTGCCTCTTATACATTGCAAGAAACAGCAGAGCTGTGAATGGAGCTAGGGAGAGGTGTCGCTCTCCCTCTCTCTCCCTCTCTCTCACTAGTTTAGTTTTACTTCAGAGATAAAGCTTTTGACTGATTGAGGAAAAATGTGTTGAAATTAAGACCTCAAACCTAAAATGAAAAGTCATGGTCCACCAGGGGACATTTATCCAGCTTTCCCATGTGTTTCTGAGACTTTAATGGGTACCTTAAGGCATTAGAAAGACATCGCTACCCCTGTCTGATCAATGGTAAGCAACCCAGCATCTCCAGCACTGGAAATCCGTATTACAACTTAGCTGTTGAGCACGAAATATAGAGGTTCAGTGGGATACGGGCCAAATGCAGGCAGGTGGATGGGGCATGTTGGTCGGTGTGGGCAAGTTGGGCCGAAGAGCCTGTTTCCACGCTGTGTGACTTTATGAATTGTCATTCAACACCAGATTTTCAAAACAAATCTACGTGTCCTTGCTGTTTTGGTGGACTAGAGGGGGAAAAAATCAACAATGCTCTCAAAGTTTCTTGATGCAGTGCCAGTAACAATATTTAAAAGGCATTTGGACAGGTACATGGATAGGAAAGGTCTGAAGAAAGGTTTCAACCTGAAACGTCATTTATATTTATATAATGGTATATGGACACACTGATCTGTTCTGTATTCATGCCGACTATGTTCTGTTGTGCTGAAGCAAAGCAAGAATTTCATTGTCCTATCAGGGCACACATGACAATAAGCTCTCTTGAATCTTGAATCTCTTAAATGTTGAGTAACCCAGCAGTCAGGCAGCATCTCTGGAGAATATGGATGGAAGGGTCGCAATCTGAAACGTCACCTAACCCATTCCTTCTCTCCAGAGATGCTGCCTGTGCCACTGAGTTACTTCAGCATTTTGAGACTATCTTAGGTTTAGAGGGATACGGGCCAAATGCGGGCAAATGGGACTTCTTTATCGGCATGGAGGAGTTGGGTGGAAGGGCCTGTTTCTGTACTGTATAAAGGTTTCTGACTTGGTGAAATGTTGCCTTCTCACTGACCTCGAGGAATTCTTGGCCCTTGACAACTCAGGATGGAGCTGACAAATCTCACACACGTGGACTGGGAGCAAATGGGACTTGTGTGAAACCAATGGAGAGGCTGCACCACCTCAAACCTCCCACCAACCCAACCACGCACCCCCTATCCCATCTGTGGAAGAGTCTATCATGCCCACACTGGCCTTATCAGAACTGTAGAGCCATCTTCAATCTAGATTAATCACCCCCTTTCCTCTTTCCCCACCCCCATCCACCTATACCACTTCCTAAGGCTTCACAATTTACCTTTTTTCTCTCCTTATCTCACAGCCATTACTTTTTTTCTCATCTCTGGCCTTTATCCACCCATCTGCCAAAAGCTTCTCATCAGACAGGTAAGAAATGTTGCTGTAGGAGCAGAGATTTGAATGTGTGGAGCGGTCGTGATATGTGATAGACAATAGACAATAGGTGCAGGAGTAGGCCATTTGGCCCTTCGAGCCAGCACCGCCATTCAATGTGATCATGGCTGATCATCCCCAATCGGTACCCCGTTCCTGCCTTCTCCCCATATCCCCTGACTCCGCTATTTTTAAGAGCCCTATCTAGCTCTCTCTTGAAAGCATCCAGAGGACCTGCCTCCACCGCCCTCTGAGGCAGAGACCCTTCTCGAGTATTTTCTTGTCGGCCAGCATCTGCCATTCCCCGTGCCTTCAATCCAGTTGGATTGACTTAGAAGGACTGTTATAAACAAGTCGTCATAATGAAGTCTTTCTTGTTCATCAATTAACTTTTTAGGAATAGTAAGCATTAACAGCCGTTAGGTTGCGTTTAGCTGCAAACTCCAGACCATTTAAATTTTAAACAGAGCTTAATGCAAAATAATTGCGCTGATGAGTCATGGAGTGAAATAATTTCGAGCAATGTGGGCCATCTGCTTGGCTTTGTTTAAGTCACATCATGTCTTTGTAGTTATAGTCTTGCATGAAATGAAGCTCTTTTGAGCTGAAACTATTTATCAACCGAGTCCATGCTCAATAACTTTTCCTTAGCTTAAGTTATAATGATGACAGCAAGAAATATTGATATAGTTTTTCTGTAATTAGTAGTTGCTCATTCACATTGAAAATACAATATGGAAGCACATTTTCAAAGTCTGTTCAAGAAGTCCATTTACATTGAAAAACGGTGTTAATTGTTCCAAACGCCAACTTTTAAGTACAAATCTATAATTCTGTTCTTTTCAGTCCATTATTTTCCACCATGTTTTGACTATTTTTCGACACACACTGTCACATAATGTTCTGGTTCTGCTGATGTGGAGAACTTTATCTTCACAATTCACCTCCATTGAAGCCCGCCCCACCAAATGACAAGAACTCTCCTTCAAAATGCCGTTCAAATCTCTACTTCATAATTAAAAATAAATTAACAGCAATTTCTCTATTTTCATACTTTAGAGCATGAAGCTAATATCAGTTGCACTCATAGTTGGCATTGCTAATATCAATACCAAAGGGAGGGTTAAAAACTATGACATTGTCTTTTATATAACTTAAGTCTCCTAAAGTTCCATGAACACGAGGCGTTTTTGTGATTTTAACATTGGTTAACCTACATTTTTGAACAAATTTCTTAAACATAACCCCATGTTTTGACAGACTTACCTACCAATGAGTCTCAGTTGAAATCATTCTTGCTTCTTGGGTTCCTAAAAGGCATTGAGTTCAAATCTCACTGCAGAGACCCGAGTGCAAAATGTCTAAGCTGAGAACTCCTGTACACAAGTAAGAGATACGATTACTGTGAAATGTGCCAACATGCAAACAGTGAGCTTTGACACCATCTCAGGCGATGTAATAGATCCCATGGCGTTATAGTAAAGGGAAGCAGGTGGCGTTCTGGTCCATGTCTCCCTCAAACTATCGCTAAAATAAGAGAGTTCATCTGGACATTTTCATATTGCTGTTTGTGGGAAGTTTGCCGTGAACATTGCAATTCGGGACGCATAGAGCGGCAGATGTTGGAATCTAGAGCCAAAGGCAAAGTACTGGAGGAACTCAGCAGGGCTAGCAGCATCTGCGGAGGGAATGGACAGACGATGTTTCGGGTCTGGACCTTTCTTCAGACTGGTAGTAAGGGTGGAGAAAGCTGGAAAAGAGAGGTGGGGTGGGACAAAGCCTTCACTAGTACTTATATGGCATTAAACTGCTTTGGGGATTTTGGGATCAGAAAGGCATTTATTAAGCATCTTTTATCTAACGTCAGCTTTGTAAATAATTAAAGAGTTGCCAAATCCTTGCAGGGCACTATAGGCTGGTCACACAAGTGATGGTTGTTAATAATATTGTTCCTTTCTGCTGAGCAACTACTAACTGTTGCGTTCCCCTCCTGGAATTCCTGTTCTGTCTGTATTAATCTCCCATTCACTTACACCTTCATCATACATTCTGCTTCATCACATTGCCTCCACCAGGAATGAGCCCCCCCCCCCTCTCTGGAATCAGTAAAAATCATGAGTCTGGTGTGAGTTACTACATGGGAGCCATTACTCTCCGAGTAAGATGGTGGAGAATTAGTGTCATAAGAAAGGGGTTCCTATTGAATTACAACGAGAAGACACAAGGAACTGCAGAAGCTGGAGGCGGGTCAGGCAGCATCTCTGGAGGACATGGATAGCTGGTGTTTTGGGTCAGGTCCTTTCTTCAGCCAGATGGAAGAAAGGTGGGGGTGGGGCAAGGCCTGCCAAGTATGAGGGGGAATTTCTTTCCAGAGGGACGAGATTCTCTGTGTTGACTGGGCCAACGCAGATGTTGCAAGGGATTGGAGACGGTATGGGCAGGTCAGACATGATCTTACTGAATGGAGGAGCAGGTTTGAGGAGACACAGTGACAATCTCCTTCTTACGTTCTACTCCAACAGATAGAACTTGATTCCAACGTGGTACTCATTCCTGGCCATTCGGGGTATTTAAAAGTCGTTCAAAACTAAATATTTCATTCCATCTAAGCCAAAATTCAACACTGGTTTCATAGCAATTAATGCAGATTTGTAAAGCTTTCTGATCAACTTGGAATAAAAATAAGTTTCTTTTCATTCACCTCATTTTAATTCATTCTCCCCAATTTATTTCCCCCAAAAGAAAATGAAAGGATTGGATGAAGATAAAAAGAAAAATTCAAGCGAGGGACAGAGGTACAGAGATACACCCATAAGTTTCAGTCTGAAGAAGGGTCTCGACCCGAAAAGTCACCCATTCCTTCTCTCTGGAGACGCTGCCTGTCCCGCTGAGTTACTCCAGCATTTTGTGTCTACCTTCTGCAGGTCTTTCCTAGACGTACACTTCTACTTATTATAGTCAAAGAAACAGCCCCCCCTGCCCTTCTTTTCCAAGCCAACTTGATGTCCCCTACATACCAGCAATCAGTGATCAAATCCAGAATTAGATCACTGCGATTTGGTGAAAGACTCCCGACTGGAACTAACCTACAAAAAGCAATAGGAATAACAAACAGATAACCTGAATGCAAATAATACAGTAAAATATTTATTTTCATATTTCTCCTGGATTATGCATTCCGTTAGTCTCTGTAGTCTTCAAACCGTGAAATTCTGGAAGCAAGTTGATTTTTTTCAGTTTAAACATTTTTTTTGTCTCGATATTTAATTTTCCATTTCCCGAATCTTGCCCTGCAGAGCGTCGCATGTCTTCTTCGCATCACCGAGCAGCATTGAAGTGTTGGGTTTGTAGAAGATGGGATTGTCCACTGCCGCATAGCCAACTCCCAGAGTTCGCTTCATCACAATAACCTGGAGGACAAAGAGTGCCACGTAAATAGCTCATAGTCATAGAGTGATACAGCGTGGATACAGGCCATTCGGCCCAACTTGCCCACTCCGGCCATCATGTCCCATCTACACTAGTCCCACCGGCCTGCATTTGGCCCATATCCCTCCAAACCACCCATTCCTTCTCTAGACATGCCTGTCCAGCTGAGTTACTCCAGCATTTTGTGTCTATCTCCGAGTTACTCCAGCACTTTCTGTGTGAACACAAGATTCCAGCATCTGCAGTTCTTTGTGTCACCACAATCCCTGGATTCTACTTACGACCAAAGCCCAGGTTTTTGTCGTTGGTTGTTTGTGTTAACAAAGTGTGAGACTATCTGTCACCCATTGTATGCGCACAGTGTCATCTGATTCAGCTGCAGCATTGGAACTGAATCATGTGAAAGGAATGTAGCTGTGTGCCAGTATCCTTCACACAGCTCCGCATGACCAAT
Source organism: Amblyraja radiata (assembly GCF_010909765.2). Lineage (NCBI taxonomy): Eukaryota > Metazoa > Chordata > Chondrichthyes > Rajiformes > Rajidae > Amblyraja > Amblyraja radiata. The sequence goes on along the minus strand of NC_045989.1, from coordinate 21,505,173 downwards.
GGTGAAATTCTACCCAAAGATTTTTCCGTTCTCAACAACTTTACGCACATGAAACCTACCTCTGAAATACCCAGATTTCCCACAAATAGAATCATGAAGCGATAGAGCATGGAAACAGGCCCTTCGTCTCAACTTGCCCATGCTGAACAAGGTGCTCCAGTTCCCCATGTTTGGCCCATATCCCTCTAAACCTTTCCCATCCACGCACCTGTCCAAATATCTTTTAAATGTGGTTATAGTCTTAAGTATGAACATCTTAAGTATGCGAGTATGAGGATAGCTCCTCGCCTTGCTATTTGTTTTACTGGCTTTATGATTCATGGCTTGTTACCAGACTCAATGTTGTCTGTCCTGTTAGTGCCAGTCATTAAGGACAAAGCTGGTAAAGTAGGCAGCCTAAATAATTACAGGCCCATATCTTTAGCCAGCATATTGTCATAAGTTTTAGAAAGAGTTCTGCTGGATAGAATAAATGAGTTTGTTAACTCCACAGATAATCATTTTACTTTAAAGCTAAACATGGCACTGACTTATGCATATATGCCCTAAAGGAGATTGTAAACAAATATAGAGGCAAAAACTCTTCAATCCTTATGTGCTTTAGTGATGCTTCCAAAGCCTTTGACCGTGTTAATCACAGAAAGCTGTTTGGTAAAATGAGTCAAAGAGGGGTGCCTAAATACATTGTTAGAATTCTGGCCTACTGGTATGCCCACCAGACTATGCAAATATAATGGGGCAATAGGGTCTCAGCCCCATTTGGGGTTAGCAATGGTGTTAGACAAGGGGGAATTTTGTCCCCAGTCCTTTTTAATCTATATATTGATGATCTGTCTAAACAATTGAAAGCCTGTAACACTGGGTGCGTGATTAGTAATATTTTAGTGAACCATATTATATATGCAGATGATCTTGTGGTCTTTAGTCCATCTAGCGCTGGTCTCCAGCAGCTCCTTACTATATGTTCTGTGTATGGTGTGGAACATGACATTAAATATAATGCTAGTAAGAGTGCTGTTATGATCTGTAGAACCAAAGAGGATAAATGTCGAAAATTTCCTGATTTTAAATTGTCTGACAATAATCTTAGTGTCTGTAATAAGGTAAAATATCAAGGGCATAATATTACCGAACAAATGACAGATGATGAGGATATTTATAGGCAACGACGCATGCTGTAGGTACAGGCAAATATTCTCTTGCGCAAATTTGGTGCGTGTACAGATGTGGTGAAGATGTCGCTATTTAGAGCATACTGCACACCACTCTACACTGCGCACCTGTGGTCGAACTATTTAAAGACAAGTATGCAGAGACTAAAGGTGGCATATAACGATGCCATGAGAACACTGCTACGGAAACCTAGATGGTGTAGTGCCAGCAATATGTTTGTGGCTGCAGGAGTCAGTACTTTAGAAGCTATCCTAAGACATCACATGTATAAATTCATTTGCAGGATTAAAAACTCTAAAAATGTAATTATTGTGGCCTTGTCAAACATAAGGGTTAGCACTACACGCTACGAATCCCAGCTGTGGAGACACTGGTATCGTTGTCTCGTTGTAGGACATTGATCATTCTTTTAATCTGGATTTTTAACTTATGTATTGTGTTTTAAAATATATATAATTTATGATGCTTTTATAAATGATATACTAAGATTTTAAAGGCACTTTATGATATTTAATATGCAATGCATTTAAAAAAAATGTAATGTTGCCCCATGTCTGGACCTCGAGTCCGTAATAAAGTTTATTTATTATTATTATAGTACCTGCTTCAACTACCTCATCTGGCAGCTCGTTCCAAATACCCACCACCCTCTGCGTGGAAAAGGTTGTCCCTCAGGTTCCTATTAAATCTTTCTCCCTCTCACCTTAAACCGATGTCCTCTGGTTCTTGATCCCCATATTCTGGGATAAAACACTCGATGCATTCACCCTATCTATTCACCTCATGATTTATACACCCCATAAGATCACCCCTCGGCCTTCTGTGCTCCAGGGGGGAATTAAGTCCAAACCTGCCCAACCTCTCCCTATAGCTCAGGCGCTCAAGTCCTGGCAACATCCTCGCAAATACTTTGGGGGAAATGAGACAAGCTTTGTACCAAATTCCCTGGCAACAAGAAGAGAATAAATAAATCAGCTTCAGATATATTAAAATATTTCTAATGATATCTGATGTGCCAAAAAAGTGCAAAGGAGGAGACACAAAGGTGCCAGAAATTTTTTAGTAACATGATTCTGATCGGTGGTACAGTATCAATCTTATCAGAAACTGAAACGCTACCCCTGATGTCATGGCTAATGTATTTTGGGTTAATATTAATTTTTGGAGTACATTTTAAGGAGTGTTCTCTTTGCCTCTGGCTACATCCAGCTTGAGTACTGAGTGTGTTGAAAGGAACTTCAGATGCTGGTTTAAATAGAAGATAGACACATAGTGTGCTAAGTACTCTTGACAAGACACAAAACGCTGGAGTAACTCAGCTGGACAGGCAGCATCTCTGGAGAGAAGGAATGGGTGACATTTCGTGTAGAGACCCTTCTTCAGACTACTTGTCTATCTTCACCGATGCTGGGTGCCAGAAACACAAATAAAATGTATATTTTCCAGTGCTGACGTCTCCTAGATTTTGATTATCACCGCATCCCAGTGGACAATTTGTCAAGCGCAAAAAAAGTGGAAAATGTGCACACAATTTCTAAGAATCCACCTCAGTTGTCATAACAATTCCCCGCAGACATTTATCTTTTGTCAAAATTATGTTGTGCTTGGACGAAAGAAATAAACACTTTGAATGTAACATTCAGTTCATTGCCCCGATCATTGGTGGAATGATTACAGCAGGAACAAGGAAAACAGTACATTGAGTTGGAGTGTGAATGGGGTAGACACACTCATGGCAATGAAATGGCGTTTCAATGTGTACCTCAAGGATGTAACCCCCCATCTACATAATGGTGGAAGGTGGATTTAAGATTAGTTTAGTTTAGTTAATAGACACAGCGTGGAGGCAGGCCCTTCTACACCGACCAGCGATCCCCGCACATTAACGCTATCCTACACACACACACACACTAAGGACAATTTACATTTATACCCCGCCAATTAACCTACAAACCTGCATGTCTTTGGAGTGTGGGAGGAAACCGAAGATCTTGGAGAAAACCCAGGCAGGTTACGGGGAGAATGTACATACTCCGAGCAGACAGCACCCATGCAAGAGACTCTGTGCATCTACCCAATCTATTCCTCTCTTGATTTTATACACCTCGATAAGATTACCTCTCATCGTCCTGCTCTCCATGGAGTAGAGTCCCAGCCGACTCAACCCCTCCCTGTAGCACAGACCCTCGAGTCCTGGCAACATCGTCATAACTTTTCTCTGCACCCTTTCCAACTTGACAACATCTTTCCTATAACACGGTGCCCAGAACTGAACACAATACTCTAAATGCGGCCACCAACGTCTTATACAACTGCAACATAACCCTCACTTGATGAACATTTTTTTGTTGTATATAATAACAAATAGCAACAGGAATTCTTGCTTCTTCAACTTTAAAAGTCCATTATTTTTGTGCCCTGTCCAATATTAACAGGGCGACATAACAAGGAGAACGATGAAGCTCAAAAGTAATAGTATAAATGGCAATCCCATTCATACAGCGCAGGAACAGTCCTTTCGGCCCCACGATGTTTGTGCAGAACATGATTCCAAACATTTCAGATGATGAGTGTTAGACACAGCAAAAAAGGCTGCGAAAATATGCTCCATAAAATCAGGGTGGCACGTTGGCACAGCAGTAGAGTTGCTGCCCTACAGCGCCAAATACGTGGGTTCGTTCCTGACTATGGGTGCTGTCCGTATGGAGTTTGTACGTTCTCCCCGTGACCTCTGTGGGTTTTCTCTGGGTGCTCCGGTTTCCTCCCACACTCCAAAGACGTACAGGTTTGGAGGTTAATTGGCTTGGTATAAATGTAAATTGTCCCTAGTGTGTGTGGGATAGTGTTAGTGAGCAGGGATCGCTGGTCGGTGCGGAATCAGTGGGCTGAAGGGCCTGTTTTCACGCTGTATCTCTAACCTAAACTAAAGTCTCATCCACCCATGTGTTGTTGAACACGGGGGAGTGGCGAGGCTCTGGGTTTCTTTTGGTTGTATTTTCAAATTAGTTTTGTCAGAAGTTCCCGGGATCCAATGTATTTGGCCAAAACAGAGAGCCATTATGCAAGAGAAAACACAATCTTCATTAGTTTTTGATTCTTTCATCACAGCTCCGTGTTCCCCCTTGTGGCAGGGGAATTAAAGGCGGTCCACATGGAAAAACACTTGTACAGTTTCAGATCTGTCATGCAATCAGACTCTGGGCAGTTATTTCCACAATAATCATGTTGGTCGGATGGCAGTGAGCGTCTACCAAAGCAAACCTTCCACTGCCAGCTTAAAGAAGGCAAATGTAAAAGAGGTGGACAAAAGACGCCTTAAAAGCCAGCATGAAGAAATGTGAAGTCGACATCGACAATTGGGAAACCAATGCCAAGAACACTGACAATAAACTAAACTGAACTGAACATGGATAGGAAAGGCTTAGAGAGATATGGGCCAAAAGTTTAGATGGGATATCTTGGTCGGCAGAGGCAAGTTGATCAGTAGACCTGTATCTGTGCTGGGTACACAAAAATGCTGGAGAAACTCAGCGGGTGCAGCAGCATCTATGGAGCGAAGGAAATAGGCAACGTTTCGTCCCGAAACGTTGCCTATTTCCTTCGCTCCATAGATGCTGCTGCACCCGCTGAGTTTCTCCAGCATTTTTGTGTACCTTCGATTTTCCAGCATCTGCAGTTCCTTCTTAAACACTGTATCTGTGCTCAAAATTGCTGGGGAAACTCAGCGGGTGCAGCAGCATCTATGGAGCGAAGGAAATAGGCGCCGTTTCGGGCCGAAACCCTTCTTCAGACTGGATTTCTAGAGTCTGAAGAAGGGTTTCGGCCCGAAACGTCGCCTATTTCCTTCGCTCCATAGATGCTGCTGCACCCGCTGAGTTTCTCCAGCATTTTTGTGTACCTTCGATTTTCCAGCATCTGCAGTTCCTTCTTAAACACTGTATCTGTGCTGTTTGACTCTATTTACTTTTCCTGTCAGAGCTTCTTTTGTAGACTAATAGCTGCCGATATGCATATCAATTAAACATTAAGCCACATTAATCAACATTTTTTTCCCCCATCAATATACCCTCCACTTTTGTATTGATTTTGTGACCAACTTCTAATTTACTAAGTGACACAGCTGGTAGAGCTGCTGCCTCACAGCGTCAGAGTCCCACCCTGGTCGATGGTGACCTCGGGCGCTGTTTTTGTGGCGTTTGCACCTTCTCCCTGTGACCGCATGTGGTTTCCTCCCACATCCCAAAGCCGTATAGGTTTGTTGGGTGATTGGCCTCTGTAAAAATTGCCCCTAGTGTGCAAGAGGTGGATGCAAAACTGCGATAATGTAGTATTAGTATGAATGGGTGATCGATGGTCAGCATAGACTCGGCGGGCTGAAGGGCCTGTTTCCATTCTGTATCTCTAAACTAAACTAAACAGTTCACTACTCCTACAGGGAACACTCAAATATAATCTCTGTAATTATTCAATCTGATGAAATCTATTCCTTGACAATTTTGCCAGAAAAATATACTGAAAATGCCACACGTTATTGTGAGAATGTACGATGTACTCTGCCAGAATTAGCAAACTTGGCTCAGAAAGATCCACTCTTATGTGCAAATTGCAATTGCCTGAAGCGTATTTCTAAGTATTACGATCTGTGAAATCTTAGAAGTGTGATTTGCTTATGATCTTTTACCTTCTGCATGACAAAATGCAATTTAGTCTGCGGGTTGTAAAATATAACAAAAACATAGAAACTTAGAAAATAGGTACAGGAGTAGGCCAATCGGCCCTTCGAGCCTGATCATTCAATATGATCATGGCTGATCATCCAACTCAGTATCCTGTACCTGCCTTCTCTCCATACCCCATGATCCCTTTAGCCACAAGGGCCACATCTAACTCCCTCTTAAATATAGCCAATGAACTGGCCTCAACTACCTTCTGTGGCAGAGAATTCCAGAGATTCACCACTCTCTGTGTGAAAAATGTTTTTCTCATCTCGGTCCTAAAGGATTTCCCCCTTATCCTGAAACTGTGACCCCTTGGCCTGGACTTCCCCAACATCGGGAACAATCTTCCTGCATCTAGCCTGTCAGGAAGATTGCAAAACAGTTATAACTGTGTAATAACTGAAAATGTAACTGAAATATTACTAGGTACACAAAATTGCTGGGGAAACTCAGCGGGTGCAGCAGCATCTATGGAGCGAAGGAAATAGGCGACGTTTCGGGCCGAAACCCTTCTTCAGACTGATAGGGGGTGGGGAAAGAAAGAAGGACAAAGGGAGGAGGAGGAGGAGCCCGAGGGCGGGCGGATGGGAGGAGACAGCTAGAGGGTGAAGGAAGGGGAGGAGACAGCACGGGCTAGCCAAATTGGGAGAATTCAATGTTGATGCCATAGGGACGCAAGGACCCCAGACGGAATATGAGGTGCTGTTCCTCCAATTTCCGCTGTTGCTCACTCTGGCAATGGAGGAGACCCAGGACAGAGAGGTCGGATTGGGAATGGGAGGGGGAGTTGAAGTGCTGAGCCACCGGGAGGTCAGGTAGGTTATTGCGGACTGAGCGGAGGTGTTCGGCGAAACGGTCGCCCAACCTACGCTTGGTCTCACCGATGTAAATCAGCTGACATCTAGAGCAGCGGATGCAGTAGATGAGGTTGGAGGAGATACAGGTGAACCTTTGTCGCACCTGGAACGACTGCTTGGGACCTTGAATGGAGTCGAGGGGGGAGGTGAAGGGACAGGTGTGTTCCTCCAATTTCCGCTGTTGCTCACTCTGGCAATGGAGGAGACCCAGGACAACAGCGGAAATTGGAGGAACAGCACCTCATATTCCGTCTGGGGTCCTTGCGTCCCTATGGCATCAACATTGAATTCTCCCAATTTGGCTAGCCCGTGCTGTCTCCTCCCCTTCCTTCACCCTCTAGCTGTCTCCTCCCATCCGCCCGCCCTCGGGCTCCTCCTCCTCCTCCCTTTGTCCTTCTTTCTTTCCCCACCCCCTATCAGTCTGAAGAAGGGTTTCGGCCCGAAACGTCGCCTATTTCCTTCGCTCCATAGATGCTGCTGCACCCGCTGAGTTTCCCCAGCAATTTTGTGTACCTTCGATATTCCAGCATCTGCAGTTCCCTTTTGAACACTGAAATATTACTTCCTGGCTTGTGGTCGCAACATATTCGTCAGTGTGAGTGGTGAAAGTCACCATTCTGAGATCACTGGAGGTCAAAGATCACCCTCAGGTAACATCAGAAAAGGTCAAATCCCCATCATAAAGTTTGCAAGACCTTTGACCTTCAGGGTTAACAGTGAATTACGATGTTTGTTCTCACTGTCAAATCCAACCAGTGATCCCGGGCATTCAAAAGCACATCTTTAGCAGAACATACTGACACTTAATTTAGTCTAGGGATACAGCCTGGAAACATCCCTTTGGCTCCACTAGTCCGCGCCGACCGACGATTACCCGCACACTAGTTCTATGTCATCCCAGTTTTGTATCCTACACACACTAGGGTAATTTGCAGAAGCCAATTAACCTACAAACCTGCACGTCTTTAGAATGCGGGAGAAAACCGGAGCACCCGGCGAAAACCCACGTGGTCACAGGAAGAAAGTGCAAACTCCATACTGACAGCACCCGCAGACAGGATTGCACCCGGGTCCCTGGCACGGGAAGGCAGCAACTCTACCGCTGCGCCACCAAAACTTCACACATCGTTCGCCTCACTAATCCCAATCATCCTTTTCACTTTTACTAAAGTAGCTGCAGCTCTACCAGCAGCACCAATGCATCACATTGAGGTCTGTGCTGCCACAATGTCTATACTTTACTGATAACAAATAACATTTGTGCAAAGTGATATTGAGCCTGCACCAAATTTATGGTTGGCAAAGGATTCCAAAGTTCCTCTCTTTTACCTCCTAACCCATCCAAATGAGTAATAAAATGTCAGATAACTCACTAAGTATTTATTTTGAATTGGATAAAAGAGAAGCAGGAGGATGAGGGGAGCACAAATTCATGAGGGGGGGTGAGATTTAATGAGAACCTGTGGGGTAACGTTCTTGCACAAAGGGTGGTGGGTGTATGGAACGAGCTACTGGAGGAGGTACTTGAGGCAGTTACTATCACAATGTGTAAGAAACATTTCGACACGTACATTGATTAGGGCAGGTTGAGAGGGATATGGGCCAAACGCAGGCATGTGGGACAAGTGTAGATGGGGCATGTTGGTTGGTGTGGGCAAGTTGGGCCGAAGGGCCTGTTTCCACGCTGTGTGAGTCTTTGATTTTATTCCACCCCACTGCTGCTTGAAACATCATTCTAATCCGAAAGATACCGTTACATTTCTGCTCACCTGTTTAGATTTCCAAACTTCCAAAACTGGCATACCAGCAATGATAGAATTAGGGTCTTCCTGTGACGCTGAATTCACAGTGTCATTGGCACCAATAACCAGAACCAAATCAGTTTCTAAGGGGAAAAAAAAGAGAACATTTTACATCATTTTTGTGCTATTAAAAATCTAAACATTTAAATATGTTTTCTAAAATTTGGTATTTTCGAGCCCCAAACCCATTTGTTCCACAAGATTACAAACAGAACACACACGAGATCAAATAAAGTGTGTTGCTGTCGTAATAAATGCCACTGAAGAGACCTGCATGGAGTCAGAAATGGAGCTTAAATCAATCACATTGAATACAGTTCATTTATCAGTCATCCAGAATGTAGAAATGTTCATTTAACCTCAAACCACACGCACTGAGTAACGTGACAACAACCACATGGCAACATTTTCCTCGGGAGGTTGTACCATTAATTCACGCCGGAGGAATCATTGCTAATTAACTCCAGTCACCATTCTGTGCAGAAGACCTTATTCTAGGAAGGATGAAAGCCTGCAAAGCTGCTTTGAATCAAGTCGAGCAGCAAGGAGAACTTCGAAAAACTGAAGTCAAAAGGAGTTCATTAGAACACAACTGGATTCAGACGCGATGCAAGAGAAGGGTCTATAATTGGAGACCCTCAGATTATCTTCGATCGGATTTAACCGTACATTAAACGTTTATACACTGTGGACGGCTTGTTCGTAATCCTGGATTGTCTTTCCGCTGACTGGTTAGCGCGCAACAAAAGCTTGTCTGTACCTCGATACACGTGACAATAAACTAAACTCAACTCACAATATTTTTAAGTACAGTTTTTGTTGTAACTGTGGCCACAAAACAATTCACAGTTAATTCGAATTTGCAACTTTCTCTCGATAGGCACAGGGTGATGAAAGAATTAGGCTGGAGGTGCCTCAGACTTTAGAATATTTCAGCCTCACCTGGGAAATCATGGTTGATCTCATCCATTTCCATAACAACGTCGTACGGCACGCCGGCCTCTGCCAGAAGGACATTGAGCTGACCGGGCATTCGACCAGCAACTGGGTGTATTCCAAACCTGCAAATTGTAATCCGATCGATTAATGAGGTGTCCTTGACAATAATAACTAGAGTAGTTGTGTTGTATGGGGAGTCACAGTGGCACAGCGGTAGAGTTGCTGCCTTACACCGCCAGAGAGCCGGGTTCGATCGTGACTACGGGTGGCTGGCTGAACAGAACCTGCGCGTTCCCCCCGTGACCTGCGTGGGTTTTCTCCGGGAGCTCCGGTTTCCTCCCACACCTCCTGGTTTGCAACCTAAACAGGGTTTCCACCATCGCCTCACAAATTAGTCTCAGAGCCGTACAGCACAGAAACAGGCCCTTCAGCCCAACATGACCATGTTGGCCAAGTTGGCATGGAGGCCTAGTCCCATTTGCTGGCATTTGGCCCGTAGCCCTCTAAATAATTTATTTTCTTATATCCGGCCAAATGCATTTTAAATAATGTAAAGCACAAAGTACTGAGGATGCTCAGTGGGTCGGGCGGGAGGAATGGACAGATGACTTGGCGCTTCGGGACCCTTCTTCAGATTCCTTGTTTCTCTCTTTTTAAACATTGACGGCCAAGCAAGGGAATTCATTGAGACAATCTCCATCTATAATTGGGAGCGGAATACCGATTGAAGAAAAGCACGTGCTCACCTGACTTTTTTCCCTTGCTCAGTAAGCATCTTCACCATGTCAGCAATTGGATATTGAGCCTTTGCCGCACACAAGCCCCAACCTGTCACAGAACACACACGGTCAAACAATTCCACTTGCGATTGGGAAACATCTGACACTTTAGAACTTTGAACGGCATAAAATCCCGTCACTCTTTAGCGGAGTTTAAATAGAGATACAGCGTGGAAACAGGCCCTTCGACGGAAAACGTTAACCCTCAGTTTCCCATTAAATCTTTCCTCCCTCCCTCAATGTAAACCAATGTCCTCTGGTTCTTGATTCCCCAACTCTTGGCAAGAGACTCTGTGCACCTACCCGACCTATTCTGCCCTACTTTGCCAAAAGGAAGCAACTGACAGAAAGGCGTTTTCTTGTAAATGAGGAAAACGCGTTTTTCTTTCAGTTCTCTGTGATGGAATTTCCTACTTCTCTGGTATAAATATTTTCAAATTGTACTCAGAGAATATTTATTTTGTTCACCATTGTGCGTTGAGCATATCTCAAATACCCTAAAACGGGCAAGAACCAAATTTTGACAAAATTTGCCAGTTGCTTCCTTTTTTGTCAAATTTGATCCTGCATCCGGCACAGAGATCAGTCCCGTTAGTTATTAATATCACAATCTGACGATCAATGAACTTGATTAAAGAGTCGTTCACTTGAGTTTGAGATCTCAGGCTGTGAAATCGCCGACTGAATCCTCGGCAAGGCCAGCAGTATAGTCAAGGACGAGTCGCACCCTGCCCACTGCCTCTTCAGGTTAGCACGCAACAAAAGCTTTTCACTGCGCCTCGGTGCACGTGACAATAAACTAAACTAAACTGAAATCATCAGTTCACATATCAACATCCCCTCAGTGCAATCAAAGGGAAGAGCACAATCTTAGTTAGTGCTAATCTTGATTAGTACGGGTGTCAGAGGTTATGGGGAGAAGGCAGGAGAATGGGGTTAGGAGGGAAAGATAGATTAGCCATGATTGAATGGCGGAGTGGACGATGGGCCGAATGGCCTAATTTCTACTCCTATTCCTTATGAATTGCCTAACAATAGAGGCTAAAAGTAGACATAAAATGCTAGAGAAACTCAGCGGATGAGAAAGGAGTAGGCGAAGTTTCGGGTCGAGACCCTTCTTCAGTCTGAAACATAGAAAATAGGTGCAGGAGTAGGCCATTCGGCCCTTCGAGCCTGCACCGCCATTCAATATGATCATGGCTGATCATCCAACTCAGTATCCTGTACCTGCCTTCTCTCCATACCCCCGATCCCTTTAGCCACAAGGGCCACATCTAACTCCCTCTTAAATATAGCCAATGAACTGGCCTCAACTACCTTCTGTGGCAGAGAATTCCAGAGATTCACCACTCTCTGTGTGAATAATGTTTTTCTCATCTCGGTCCTAAAAGATTTCCCCCTTATCCTTAAACTGTGACCCCTTGTTCTGGACTTCCCCAACATCGGGAACAATCTTCCTGCATCTAGCCTGTCCAAACCCTTAAGAATTTTGTAAGCATATCTGAAGAAGGGTCTCGACCCCAAAAAGTCGCCTACTCCTTTTCCCCACAGATGATGCCTCGTCCACTGGGTTTCTCCAGCATTTTTTGTCTACTTTTGATTTTTCCAGCATCTGCAGTCCCATCTTGAACAATCGAGGCCGTTCATTTTCCTGTCAGTACAAATTAAAGCTCAATGGTTTTCACAAAAATAATTCCAGTTGATGGGATGTGGAGTAGTGTACATGTAAATGTTAAAATTCCTCCGTTAATTATCTTCAATTTGTGTCCCATGGCTACCAAACCTTACTGCCAGTGAAAACAAATTTCATCATTTTCTCTAAATGTCATAATTCTAATATCTAATCAAAAAAATGTTGTGTATATTGCATCTCCATCAAGCCAAGGGAATCATTATGGTTATGTAACAGCACAGATGTTAAAACGAATAACTCTAAATGTTGATTGTAATCATTTGTAATGATGAATTTATCATACTTACCTCCATTTTCTAACATGATTACCTGTTAGTATCAAAAAAATTCTCTCTAACCAGAGAAATAATATTTCTATATAATACCAACATTTGGCTTGAAAAAGCATCAAAAGAAAAATAATTGAATTTACCCAAATGGCACATTTAAAAGCTGATTAAGCAGTTCCAATTGTGATAAATGTGTATGTTATACTTCATTATTTCCAGATGTGGCTACGTTTAAATAAACAAGAAGAAATTAATATTGGTTTCAAGTTGCAGTTGTGTAAACCGAATGGTAGATCAGGGTTTTTCACGGTGGCGCAGCGGTAGAGTTGCAGCCTCACATCACCAGAGACCCGGGTTCGATCCTGACCTCGGGTGCTGTCTATACAGAGTTTGTACGTTCTTCCTGTGACTGCGTGGGTTTTCCCCAGGTGCTCCAGTTTCCACCCACACCCCAAAGACGTACAAGTTTGTAGGTTAATTGGCTAGGTATCATTGTAAATTGTCCCTAGTGTGTTGGATAGTGTGGATCACTGGTCAGAGCCGACTCAGAGGGCCGAAGGGCCTGTTTCCGTGTGGTATCTCGAAAGTAAAACTCATACCTGGAGTAATGATGATTGAATTGGCGTCTCTAATCATTTCAATGACCTGATCCACATTGACTTCAGTGTGAGTTCCCACAATTTCCATTGGTTTTCCTGAGCCAGTGCCTGTTGTTCCGTATCCACCCAGGATAACATTGGGTAATGAACGATTCATGGCCTGAGGAAAAACGCACAAAAATACTTGGGTGTAAAAAAACCTGCACCGGAGTTTCACATTCACATAGAACAGTACAGCAAAGGAACAGGCCCTTCTGCCCACCATGTCTGTACCGAATATGATGCCATAGCCAACTCTTAAAAGTGTCCACACTTAACCCATATTCCACCATTCGCATTTATATCCATATACCTATCCAAAATTTCACTGTACCTACATGGTTCCAACAAAAAAGTACCATTAAAAAAATCTCTTAGACGACACAAAGGATTTGAACTAATCCTTCAAAAACTTCCTACATCTTAAAAAAAAAAACTTTTAATGAAAATTTATGATAAGGCTTGTGAAACTAACGGAAAATAAATGTTGTATTCTCCTCATGTGCAATACTGTAAGCAACATTTCTTAATTACGGGTTCTATCAGTAGGGCGTTTGTACGTTCTCACTGTAACGTACGTGTGTTTTCTCCAGGAGCTCTGGTTTACTCCCACATTCCAAAGGTATGCAGGTTTGGAGGTTAATTGGCTTCTGTAAATTGACCCTAGTGTGTAGGATGCGAAAGAGTGATAACATAGAATGAAGGTCGGGGAGGACTCGATGGGCAGAAGGGCCCCCTGGTTTCATGCTGTATCTCCAAACTAAATAGTATTCCAAGTGCATTAACATTTGTGGTTCAAAATCTGGACCAGAGACAGAGAAACGTAAAAAAACATTATGGACACATTCGGATGTTCATGTATGCGCTCAGTTCAGTTTAGTTTATGTACTGAGGTACAGTGAAAAGCTTTTGTTGCGTGCTGACCAGTCAGCGGAAATACAACGGAAATTCCTTCCTCCGGTTCTGGGGGGGCGTCAGCCTAAACACGGGCCACTCATGCTCGAACCCTCGTCAGGAGATACGAGGACGGGCACGTGACGTCATGGGCTAGAGGGTGTGTCCTGGTACTTAAGGTCTCTCACCGCGAGACCTAGAGGAGTCAACAGGTAGCTGAGCCCGAGAGAACAACCTCGCTCAGCTACAGCAACAATGTAATATAGTTAGCGCACCAACCTAACGTGTCACCACTGAATAAACGACTCTTTGAAATGGCTTGACGTCTCACCTTTATTCACCACGTTTGGTGCCGCTACAACATGATTACAATCGAGCCATTTACATGATAAGGGAATAACGTTTAGTGCAAGGTAAAGCCAGCAAGGTCCGATCAAAGATAGTCCGAGGGTCACCAATGAGGTACAGAGTTACAATCACAATGGCCAAAGCTCAAAACATGTTAATAATACTTTGGAATGATAAGCACTTACCACACACATGATGTAGGACAGTATAGCACCAGAAGATCCAATTAGAGCACCAACAATTGTCATTAAATTATTGTCCAAGAGAAAACCTTCAGCACACAAGGCCCAGCCTGAATAACTGTTCAATACAGTGATCACTACAGGCATGTCTGCTCCACCGATGGCTGATGTTAGAGTCACACCCTAAACACAAAATATGATACAATGGTATTATGACGGGCAATATTTAACACAACGGGTTTAAGAAGGAACTGCAGATGCTGGAATATCGAAGATAGACAAAAGTGCTGTAGAAACTCAGTGGGTGCAGCAGCATCTATGGAGCGAAGGAAATAGGCAACGTTTCGGGACGAAACGTTGCCTATTTCCTTCGCTCCATAGATGCTGCTGCACCCGCTGAGTTTCTCCAGTACTTTTGTCCACCTAATATTTAACACAGCCTTCATTCTGATAAGTACATATGAGATAGGAAGGAACTGCAGATGCTGGATGACACCGAAGATATACACAAACTGCTGGAGTAACTCAGCGGGTCAGGCAGCATCTCTGGAAAGAATGGGTGACGTTTTGGGTCTGAAGAAGGGTCTCGCCCCAAATCGTCACTCATTTCTTCTCTCCAGATATGCTGCCTGTCACTCTGAGTTGCTCCTGCATTTTGTGTCTGTTTTCTTTCCAATTAAGGTATATTGCTGGCACCGAAAAAGCCGAGACAACAAAAGTGTGACATGCAGAAACAAGGAACTGCAGATGCTTGCTCACCAAAGAAGGCACAAACCTCTGGAGGAACTCAACGCATCAAGCAGCACCTCAGTCTGAAGAAGGGTCCCGACCTGAAACATCACCTGTCCATGTTCTCCTGAGATGCTGCCTGACTCGCTGAGTTACTCCAGCACTTTGTGTCTTCCAAAACTGTGATATGATACTTCCTCCAATAGGAACTAAAAATAAAATTTACATTCGCACGATTTATTTAAATACAATGAACAGAGCCCCAGTGAGACCACACCTGGAGTATAGTGTGCAGTTTTGGTCCCCTAATTTGAGGAAGGACATTCTTGCTATTGAGGGAGTGCAGCGTAGGTTTACAAGGTTAATTCCCGGGATGGCGGGACTGTCATATGCTGAGAGAGTGGAGCAGCTGGGCTTGTACACTCTGGAGTTTAGAAGGATGAGAGGGTATCTCATTGAAACATATAAGATTGTTCAGGGCTTGGACACACTAGAGGCAGGAAACATGTTCCCGATGTTGGGGGAGTCCAGAACCAGGGGCCACAGTTTAAGAATAAGGAGTAAGCCATTTAGAACGGAGACGAGGAATCACTTTTTCTCACAGAGAGTGGTGAGTCTATGGAATTCTCTACCTCAGAGGGCGGTGGAGGCAGGTTCTCTGGATGCTTTCAAGAGAGAGCTAGATAGGGCTCTTAAAGATAGCGGAGTCAGGGGATATGGGGAGAAAGCAGGAACGGGATACTGATTGGCCATGATCACATTGAATGCATTGAGTGCTGGCTCGAAGGGCCGAATGGCCTACTCCTGCACCTATTGTCTATTGAAATATATGACATAACTCTCAGGATAAAAATGGAGGAGGACAATTATTTATTCTTCCATAAAGATCGTCCCACCAGGCTTCAGAATATCACCAAAGTTTTTCCCCCCATTGCCCTGCACTTCTGTCTAATTTTTAATTGTTCTTAAAAAAAATATTCCTTCACACATACTAAAATTGCCTTCCAACTATTATGCCTGGTTTTAATTTGAGGATACTTAAATAGCAAATTAGAAAATGTCTCACCTTCAAGGCTGTTTTTTTATTTAACCTGACTAAAATCAGCGCTAACAATATTGTTTGAAATCTTTGAACAATATCAGTTTGTTAAACAAACACTTAGAATTAACTGTGGAAGCAACAAGCTACCGATGCCGGTTTACACCAAAGTTGGACACAAAGTGCTGGAGTAACT
Source organism: Amblyraja radiata (assembly GCF_010909765.2). Classification (NCBI taxonomy): domain Eukaryota; kingdom Metazoa; phylum Chordata; class Chondrichthyes; order Rajiformes; family Rajidae; genus Amblyraja; species Amblyraja radiata. Next base: position 21,488,917 of record NC_045989.1, on the reverse strand, counting down.
CAGCGAGCCAGGCACCATCTCTGCAGAAAACATAGTAAATAGGTGCAGGAGTAGACCATTCGGCCCTTCGAGCCAGCACCGCCATTCAATATGATCATGGCTGATCTTCCAAAATCAGTACCCCGTTCCTGCTTTTTTTCCCCCATATCCCGATTCCTTTAGCCCTAAGAGCTAAATCTAACTCTCTCTTGAAAACATCCAGTGCATTGGCCTCCACAAAAGGATGGGTGGCGTTTCGGGTCAGGGCCCTTCTTCTTAGAATTAATTGTGGAAACAATGAACTGTAGATGCTGGTTTACACCAAAGTTAGTGACAAAGTGCTGGAGTAACTCAGCGGGCCAGGCATCGTCTCTGGAGAAAGAGGAATAGGTGACATTTCGGGTCGGGGGCCCTTCTTCTTACAATTAAATTGCGGCCTTCTTACCATGACTGTTGACAGAGCAGAGACACTTAGCAGACAGGTCATGCCCATAGCGTAACTGGGATCCAGCATAAATGGTATGAGGCCGCCCACCGAGGCAGCCAGCAGTCCCGCATTGAGGTAATGACGACCAGGTAACATCAGTGGAGAAGAGCTGAGTAAACCTACAGACAAGAAGTCAAGTTCACAGGTTGCAGAAAATGGGATCTTAAAACAGACTTTAGGTAATCATTCTGAAAGTATATAGGCACCATTGTGGCTGATTTGGGAAAATTGAAGTGAACTTTGAAACTAAAAAGCAACATCACAGGGTCTTCAGTCGACCGATCGCCGACACAAGTTTAAAAGCATCCCAAAAGACGGACCCCTGCTGTAATGGGTTGTTGGAGGGAATTGGTTTATCAGAGGCCTCAACAGTGCTCATTGGGAAACACTTTGGGCTGTTTAGATTAGTTTAGAGATAAAGTGCAGAAACAGGCCCATCGGCCCACCGTGTCTGCACCGACCAGCGATCCCTGCACGTTAACACTACCCTGCACACACTAGGGGCCAATTAACCCACAAACCTGTACGTCTATGGAGCGTGGGAGGAAAGCGAAGATCTCGGAGGAAGCTCACGCTGTCACGGGGAGAACATACAAACTCCGGGTCACTGGCGCTGTGAGGCAGCAACTCTGCCCTAACTCTCAAGAGTGTTTTCGTGTGCGCACTGTTAAGGCCTTCAAAATCCCAACATGTTCGAAAAACTCACCACTGATCTATGAGGTGTTCTATTTAGTGCCTGTGCTTATCTCAGTAAAGCCAGATTTAGGGTACAGGTGTAGCTCAAAATCCCCTCCTACATGGGTATACAACTCACCTTAAAGATACAGACTAACTGCGGATACTGGTTTACAAGAAAGCTACAACGTACTAGAGTAGCTCGCTGACCGAGTGTTTGTATGTTATGTTGCTTAAAATTGGAGAATTTAATTTTCGTGCCATTAGGTTGTAAGCTACCCAAGCGGAATATGAGGTGCTGTTCCTCCAGTTTACGTGTGGTCTCACTCTGGCAATGGAGGAGGCCCAAGGACAGTACGGTCAGTGTGGGAATGGGAAGGGGAGTTAAAATGGTTGTCAACTGGGAGATCCAGAAAGCCTTGGCAGACCGAGCACAAGTTTTCAGCGAAACAGTCGGCGAGTCTACACTTGGTCTCCCCGGGGTAAAAGTGGCCATATTGGGCCGTATGCAGCAGATGAGGTGAGAGGTGGTGAACCTCTGCTTCACCTGGAAGGATTGCTGGGATCCCAGGGAGGAAGTCTACAGAGAGATGTTACATCACCTGTGCTTGCATGGGAAAGTGCCTGGGGAAGGGGTGATTTGGGTGGGAAGGGATAAGTGAACCAAGGAGTTGCGGAGGGAGTGGTCTCTGTCGAAGGTGTAAAGGGATGGGGACGGGAAGTAGCGGCTGGTGGCGGGATCACACTGAAGTTGGCAGAAATGTCGGAGAATGACGTGCTGGTTACAGAACTCATGGGGTGAAAGGCAAGGACCAGGGGAACATGGGCGAGAGAAGGAGCGAGAACAGAACCATGGTCATAAGGTCACAGAGGAGACGGGGATGAGGGATCCATTTAGAATTTAGAAATACAGCACGGTAAAAATTGTAAATTGTTGATAGTGTGTGTAAGATAGTGTTAGTGTACAGGATCGCTGGTCGGCGTGGACCCAAGGGCCTGCTCGGAGTTTGTACTTCTCCCCCATGACCTGCGTGGGTTTTCTTCGGGTGCTCCGGTTGGTTTCCTCCCACACTCCAAAGACGTACGGTTTTGTAGGCTAATTGTAGCAATGTTACAAAATTTTGAGATTTAAAAAATCAAGTCTGTAATTTATCCCATCAGATAAAGCATAAAAATAAGTTTAATTTGACACCTAATTCACTTTCATATCTCAAGTATTTAAAAAGTTATGGCCATTTTCATACTCGGAAATGAGCATCTTGTTCCCTATTGATTTTCTATGGACATAACAAAAAAGCTGTGATCGTGAACAGTCAAAAGCCCATAACTTTCTTAAAAATTAAGAGAACTGAATGAAATTTTCAGTTATCATAGATTGAAGCATTCTGAAACAAATATAAAATAATCTTACTTGGATGACCTGAAATTAAAGCATATAATTAGTTAGTTACCTAATTGTAGCTAATTTCAGACTTCAATTACTAGATCTAAACATCTATCCATTTCTTAATAAATGATTAACATTTTTAAATAGCCTAAATGTCCAAATAATATTCACAAATAATTCACAATAAAACATGATTTTTAAATCTCATTTACATTAATTTATAGGCCAAATGGAAGGAATTTAGTGTTCAATTGCTGTAAATAAATGCCTATTTAAATCAGCTTTCCAGTGGGTCCCTGTGGAACGCGCTGGTTTAGAACGTTCACATTGCGGTAGATTTGTGCCCCCAAATGCCGAGAAAAATACTGCGGGATATAATGGGCCCAAAATGAGCTACTCGCAATATTAAACTTTGTATAAAGGGATCTTAAGAAGCCCTTTTTTATGTAAAAATATGCAGCCTACCTTCAGTTATTTGCTCTATGAGACCCTGCGGTTGCTGGCGGTCGCGGGTTTAGAGATTGATTTTTAAACTACTATAACTATTATACGAGGCCTTTAAAACTAATAATAGCTTTTGCGACGGGGTCTTCCAGCGATTTTTCGTTAATAATTAACTAGGCTGAACATCTTCGATTTGAACAGCCTAGAGAAAATCGTGTTTTAAACCCGCCCCCCTCTAAACGGCGCCAAAATCGCGCACACCCGCAGCGACAGATTTTCAGCGACGCTTCAGGTAGGCTTTGCAACATACCTACTAATTGGCTTGGTATAATTGTAAATTGTCCCTGGTGTTTGTGTGTGTGTGTGTGTGTGTGTAGGTGAGTGGGGATCACTGGTCATAAGGTCATAAGTGATTGGAGCAGAATTAAGCTATTCGGCCCATCAAGTCTATGCCACCATTCAATCATGGCTGATCTATCTCTCCCTCTTTACCCCATTCTCCTGCCTTCTCCCCACAACCCCTGACACTCGTAATGTCCTGCCTTCTCCCCACAACCCCTGACTCTCGTACTAATCAAGAATCTATCCCTCTCTGCCGTAAAAATATCCATTGACTTGGCCTCCACAGCCTTCTGTGGCAATGAATTCCACCCGATCGGCATAGGCTCGGTGGGCCGAAGGGTCTGTTTCCGCCCAGTGTCTCTAAACTAAATTAAAAAGACAGTGAAATCATTTCTACCACAATCACACTTTAAAGAACAGATCTGTATGACTTTAGCCCCACTCTCCAATAAATAACAATCGGGGCCCAGTTGAAGGGTCGATGTCTATTTAATTATTGCTACAGCAATTTATCTTCAATAATTATATTAAATTCTCATCTCCGTTGCTTGCCAACAAAATTATTGGAGCTCTTTCTTCAATTTCCTCCGAAGAATTGCTATGATTAAGCAGCGTGATTCATCTGTTGGGCTGTTTGTAATAGCTGGCCGCCTTCCCATTCGTGGTAAACAGCAATCCATTAAACCACAAAAGTGAGTTCCGTGTATTTCTAAACACTTTGCTGACCTTTTCACTGCACGTGTTACATTCAAGATCAAACATGTGAACTCGCTGTCCAAATGTCACGGCGTTATACAAGTACCACACAATCAAGGAGTCGCAGCGTTACCAAACTGTAACTGGCCGTAAAATTATATTCCATCTGGAGTTGTCCCAACTCTCCTTGGGACAACTCCAGAAATGTTAAAGAGTGTTCTTTTAAATTTCACACACTACAACCCCGTTACAATAGCCTCAGGTTCATTTGCGTTGGAAGGAACTGCAGATGCTGTTTTACACCAAAAATAGACACAAAAAGCCGGACGGAGTAACTCGGCGGGACAGGCAGCATCTTTGGAGAGAAGGAATGGGTGACGTTTCGGGTCGAGACTCTTGTCATTTGTAGATTATTTGTACATTATTGGATATGGATTATACATCATCCTAGTCATGTAAATTTATCTTTAATACCTGACTGCTCAAACATTTATGATTATCCAAAAATGGCAGCACAGTAGGTGCTTTTCAGTGCCAGGGACCCGGGTTCAATCCTGACTACGGGCGCTGTTTGTATGGAGTTTATACGTTCTCTCTGTGACCACGTGGGTTTTCATTGGGTGCTCGGTCTCCTCCCACACTCTAGATGTGCGGGTTTGTTGGTTAATTAGCTGCCAAAAATTGCCATTAGTGTGTAGGACATAAAGTGCAGGAGATGATGGTCGGTCTGGACTCGATGGGTCGAAGGGTTTGTTTCCACGCTGCATTTCTAAACTAAACTGATCTGAGTTAAAGGTCTCACAATGAAGGGAGGTTGAGGGGAGACCTGAAAGATGTGTGTACAATTGTGAGATACACAGGTACGGTTGACAGCCAGAATCATTTTTCCAGGGTGGAAATGTCAAAGGCTAGAAGGTGAGAAGGTAAAGATTTAAAGGAGATGTGCAGGGCAAGGTTTTTCCACTCAGAGATGGGTGGTGCCTGGAACGAGCATCCGGGGATGGTGGTGGGGCAGATACACTGGTGATGTTTAAGAGGCTATCGTAGATGCTTCAGTGGCTTTTAGATACGTACATGGTTCATGTGCAGGCAGAGATTAGTTCAACCTGGCACCTTGATTGGCACGGATATTGTGGGCCAAAGGGCCTATTCCTGTGCTATGAAATTGTTTAGTATCTATATATATTACTAAAACTCTCATCTTGTTTCTATATTTGTTTGCCCGGTTTGTACCTATATTTGCGCAAAAACGGTACAGGACAGCACTACAATTTTTGCACCACCTCTCTCACCATTGTCCTCTGATGTCAATTAAACAAGTTTTGTTCGGATTGATGGTATATTTTACAAGTTATTGACATTAAACTTTACAAAAACCACTTTAAAAAACCTGTTTTCTACTTGCCCTGCCCGTCAGCAGTGTTCCACCCCACAATGACGTCACAATGGGATCCCGAATTTGATTTAGATTAAAAAAACATTTAAAAATAGAGGAGCGGGGAAAGTCGGAGGGTGAAGAGAAGGGGAATGGAGTGCTGGGGGATGAGGGGGAGTGGAGGATAGGGGTAGGAAGAGGGATGGCGAGGTGCAGTTGGGGAGGGTTTCCATGACTCTTGTCACAACGGGGATCTCTGGTGTCACCACGGTAACCCGTCAGCCGCGCCTGCGCGGTTGGGGGCTATGGGTGAGTGGTGGAATATTGCGTTGGGGACGGGGCCCCAATGGGTCCCACTTGGTCTAGTTAACACTTAAAAGGGAGAGAATAAAAAAATCAGTTACCTTGCAACTTTCCATATGCCACCAGAGAACCACTAAATGTCACACCGCCGATGTAGGTGCCCAGATAAGCCACTGTCTTGATCAGATTGGCCGCGGGATGGGTGTCGAGGTGTGGGAACTCGATCATGTATTCGGCCACACAGGTGAAGACTGCCGCCAGGCCGACCAGACTGTGAAACGCAGCAACCAGCTGAGGAAGGTCGGATATTTCGATGCGTTTGGCAATGGTGAGACCTAAAACACAAAGATGGCATCAATAAACAGATGGAATATCCAGCTACATCCTGTTTTATATGAAAGGTACACATGAAACGCTGGAGTAACCAGCAGGGGGCGGCAATGGTGGCGCAGCGGTAGAGTTACTACCTCACAGCGCCAGAGACCCCGATTCAATCCTAGTTTAAATCTTTTTATTTGAATTTTGAATTTAACAGCAATTTGCATACATACAATGATAACAGACAGTGATAATCAGGACATAATTGTACAACAGTATGTAAACGACCCTCAAAACCCTTACCCTTACCCTTACCCACCCTCGCCACCCGGGAACAAACAACACTCACATACGTACACATCCACACAAATACGATTAAAAAAAATAAAAATTTAAATTAAAAAAAATAAAATAAAAAAGAAAAAAACAAATAAATAAATAAATAAGCAATAAATTAGAAGAAAAAAAAGAAGAAGAAAAAAAGAGATTGTGGGGAGGGAGGGGATAGCAGCTGCAATAAGACAGAGCTGTGATAGAGGGCACTCAGTCCTCTTCCGAGTCCGGAAACAAGTTAAGATTCAATCCTAACCACCGGAGCAATTCATGTGATAAGAGCAGAATTAGGCCATTTGGCCCATCACGTCTGCTGTTGCTGTCATGGTATCCTGGGTTAAGATTCCCAAGATCAAGTCCATCTTTATTCCTGTTTGCAGAATGTATTACACTGTGGCGGATCCCAGCGGTTAGGGCACTTGCTATGCGAACCCTCGGCAGTCGGGGGCAGGGTCACGTGACTGGGCAATGGCGGGAAGGAGTTGTCACGGGGTATAGGGGTATGCCCTGGTATATAACGAACCCCAGGTAAACCTTCCCTCTCTCTTCCTCTTCTTCTCTCTTCGCATGAGTGTCCTGCCACCTCAGCAGCTCAGCTCGAGCCCACGAGGCAACAGCCTCGCAGCAGCAACAATGACCTTTGTGTTAGAGGACTAAACCTGTTTGTACATCTAACCTATAATGCCTTAATAAAGAAACCGTTTATTCACGCCGTTTGGTGCCTCTACAACGCCACTGTGTTGGAGTGGTTGTGAACACTTAACATTGGTGGCCTTGTGCTAACCGAATTAAATGTAACTGCTAAGTTTTGCAAGCGGTGGTGAATTTTAACACTTTTGGGAAATGCAGGGAAATAAATCGCTACCCTGCACAAAATGAACAGAACTCCCAAATTTACATTGCAAAACATTAATCCACAGAGCGACATTTCTAGAAAGGCGTTTTCTAACAAAACTGAAAAGGTTGCAGTGTTAGGTTCTGAATGGAGCCAACTATGTGGTACATACCTGCCATCATTATAACAGTTACATAATCAGACTGGGCACCAAACCTTTACAAGCTCCCAGATCCCATTAAAAGTTGTTACAGCTCATCATCATCATCATCAATATTGAAAACATAGCCTTACAATGCCGTGTACGACAGTGATCGCAACTTCTACTGAAGTGTGGATGGCTGTTTGCTCGCTAGAAGCTCATCCGCCCTTTGACAGGCCTTGTTGTTGGTCCTGCTGGGGATCCACAGCCCCCTCCTCACCTGGCAAACCAGGTGGGGGAGAAGGTTTAGTCGCCGACTGTCCGACCATGGAGCAGGTAGCACGGGATTACATGGTACCCGTGGCGGGGGGGAACTCCTCCCGACCTGACCAAAGGTCCGGTCACCCGACTGGACCAAACTACTGTTACAGCTCGTCCACATCAATAAGCACGAGAATTTCAAACAATGGTGCCATTTCCACTTGTTGTGCAGGAGTGGAATATCTGAGGACACCAGTAATAGAGGACATCTTGTTTATCTAACTGCACCTCCAATGACATTAGGTTTAGGTTACTTATTGCCATGTATACCAAGGTACAGCGTGAAAAGCTTTGTTTTGCATAAGCTCTAGGAGCAGAACCTAGCCATTCGGCCCATCAAGTCTACGCCATCAGGTCAGATAATACTATGTATGAATACAATCAAGTCCAACTCAAGTACAACAGAGAGAGCAAAGGGGTAGATACAGAGTGCAGAATATAGTTCTCAGTGTTGTAGCGTTCCATAGTTCCATAGGTGAATCCCAATGTCCACAATGGGGTAGAGGTGAACCAATACAGCACAGGGAATGATTTAACAAACCCTTAAACAAATAGTCAAACAGCGTGAAAACTGGCCCTTCGGCCCAACCTGCCCACACCGACCAACATGTCCCATATACACTAGTCCCACTTGCCTGCGTTTGCTCATATCCCTCTGAACCTGCCCTATCCATGTACCTGCTCATTATTCTGGTTACTCATTATTTCTTAAAATGTTTTTTTTTTTAAATCTCCTCATAAAATGTCTCAAGACGTTGTGCATACAATACATTTATTTGAAGTATGGTGACTATTACATCAAGTTGTTATGGTGAGGAATAAGACTGATGGCCAGATAGTCTGCCTAGGTGGTTTTGGCTAGAGGAAGGAATCTTGAACAGCATTGCTTACCCCTTTGAGCAAAGTTGCATGTGCGAGTCAATGTCTACTTTAAAAGTTAAATTAGTATATGCATTTGCCATAGTCTGTGAGAAATGCTGTACTAATGTCCATTCCATCTCTTGGACTTGCTGCATGTACCTAGATATGAAAGCACATATTAATCCTCGTAGATATAACAGTTGGGAACAGCCAAAGTTCCAAAGTCCAAGCAAAATATCTTCCATAAAGTTCAAGAACCCCACTAGAAAATGGTTGGAACCAGGCCTGACGGAAATTGCTTCTGTGTTTTGCTCCTTTACTTTTGATTTGCAATAATTCAAACAAATCAGACACAGACATCTTATCCGTGGCACCTTGTATTTCAAGGATATTGGTCACCATTCTTGTTATCTAAAGAAAGCAAGATCAACTCTGATAAAGATTTGGATAGGCTGTCAAGTTGGCTGTAGTTTCAGCCTGCGTTATATATTAAATTATCCAATGCCACTGGACTAGGGTGTCCTTCCCCAACTACAAATTCCTTTTTCGACTATCATAGATCATTTCTCATCCTCTTATTTTTCACTAACTGGCGGAAATATGTTAACCGTTTCATTTGCAAAGATAACCCAAGAATCACCGCATCGTTAAACAAATCTAAAGATAATAAGGATATCATGCACTCTTGCATTAATGTTCTGTAATGCAGACTATTTAAGAGTTTAAATAAATTGACAGAAATATGCAAGACTTATGCATATAACCAATCATTTAAGAACCTGAAGAACCACTACCCGAAACATCACCTATCCATGTTCTCCAGAGATGCTACCGCTGAGTTACTCCAGCACTTTGTCTTTTTTTGTAAACCATCTGCGGTTCCTTCTTTCTCCACTCATTTATAGTCAGTTTAACAAGGAACTTTGTAACATGTCAAGTTAAGGGCAGCACAGAGGCACAGCGGGTAGAGCTGCTGCCTCATTGCCCCAGTGACCCGGGTTCGACCGACTTCAGAGGCGTTCTCTGTGTGGAGCTTAATTAGCGAGAAGTTTGAATTTGTGTTTGTGACGGCGTGGGTCTCCTCCGGGTGCTCTGGTTTCATCCTACATCACAACGACAAGCGAGTTTGCAGGTTAATTGGTCTCTGTAAGATTGACACTTTTGTGTGGGGGAGTGGATGAGTAAGCGGGATAACACAGAACTGGTGTTCACGAGCGATCAATGGTCAGTGTGGATTCAGTGGGATGAAGGGCCTGTTCCCACGCTGTATCTCTAAACTAAGCTGATATACATAACCAAACTACCCCACGTTTTAATTAGTCTTCAGGTCATAATAAAGTAATCTTCACCTTTAGATATATATTCATAAAGATGTAATGATAAATATTTGTAATACTGACTGAAAATACTGAAAAGATACAGCACAGAAAATCTTCCTTAATAACCAGGTCATCCAAATAATTGAGTAGAAATGTTTAAAAATTATAAAGGCTCAAGTTTAACAAGACATTGATATTATAATGACGATATTATGATTGTCAATGGAACAATATTTTTACTTGCAGCAGCATAATAGGTGTGTAAAAACTCAATAGATAACAATAACTGTAACTTGATCTGTGAGTGGAAAGTGGAGATAGAGTGAAGAAATACATCTGCAGTATAACTGGTCCTGAAATTCTGAGTACACACAAAATATTAAAACACTTTATCTTATTTTCTCAGCAACAGCACCATCTACTGCCAATAAAAAGGGACTTGCAATCAAATATCTGTCTCACATCCTGTGGCTTACACTCTGCCTCACCCAGATATTACACACATCAGTTTTTGGATCGAGCACCTATTGATTTTAATGAATGCAGTATTTGCACCATCTCAAACAGAACCCTCGAGACTCCAACCCATTATCTCCGATGTACAGGACTGTCTTATGAAGAAAGACTGGATAGACTTGGTTTATACTCTCTAGAATTTAGGAGATTGAGAGGGGATCTTATAGAAACTTACAAAATTCTTAAGGGGTTGGACAGGCTAGATGCAGGAAGATTGCTCCCGATGTTGGGGAAGTCCAGGACAAGGGGTCACAGCTTAAGGATAAGGGGGAAATCCTTTAAAACCGAGATGAGAAGAACTTTTTTCACACAGAGAGTGGTGAATCTCTGGAACTCCCTGCCACAGAGGGTAGTCGAGGCCAGTTCATTGGCTATATTTAAGAGGGAGTTAGATGTGGCCCTTGTGGCTAAGGGGATCAGAGGGTATGGAGAGAAGGCAGGTACAGGATACTGAGTTGGATGATCAGCCATGATCATATTGAATGGCGGTGCAGGCTCGAAGGGCTGAATGGCCTACTCCTGCACCTAATTTCTATGTTTCTATGTACAGAGTTTGCAGCTATTGTGCAGGAAGGAACTGGGGTGCTGGTTTACACTTAAGGGAGACACAGAATGCTGGAGTAACTCAGCGGGACGGGCAGCATCTGTGGATAGAAGGAATGGGTGATGTTTCGGGTCAAGACCCTTCGTCAGACCTCTAAGTACAGCTATTGTCATGGTGGTGCAGCGGTAGAGTGGTTGCCTTACAGCAAAATGCACCAGAGATCCGGGTTCGACCCCGACTACGGGTGCTGTCTGTATGGAGTTTGTACGTTCTCCCCATGATCTGCGTGGGTTTTCTCCGAGATCTTCGGTTTCCTCCCACACTCCAAAGACGTACAGGTTTATAGGTTAATTGGCTTGATAAAAAATGTAAAATTGTCCAAGTTGGCGATATGCAGAGTACTGCCCTGCCGACTACAAAATTCAGATGGTTGAGTTCGAAACTGATTGTATCTGGGTATCTGATCCGTTTGGATGGCATGCAAAACAAAGCTTTTCACCTTGGTGTAAATAGCATTAAGAAACCTCAACCTAATTTCATTGGGAGGTGCAGTTAATAAACAAGACGTTTTCCACTACCAGTGTGTTCACATATTTCACCCCTCTACCTGTGACAATAATAAACCTAAACTTACAAATTCAATTTTGGAAACCCTCTGGAGGAGTTAATACTTTTCTTATTATAGAACTATGTACAAGATGGTGGCAGAACGTGGCAAGTCAGCGTGCGGGTCTCTGATGAAGATCTATTTTCATCCGATACAATCGTTCTCCTCCTTCAAATCTCTTTTAACGATTGCGCCCGAGTTTGGCTTGATTGTATGTTTGTGTAGCATTATCTTATTTGACTGGATAGGCAAGCCAAACAAAGCTTTTCACTGTACCTCGGTACACTTGACTATAATAAATCTAAACCTACAATACAGTTTTCTCTTTCACAATCAGACTGAAGAAGGGTCCCGACCCGAAGCGTCATCTGTCCATTCCCTCCACAGATGCTGCCTGCCCTGCTGAATTCCTGCAGCATCTTGCGTTTTGCTCAAGATTCCAGCATCTAGTTCTTTGTGCCTCTATTCTTCTGCTCAACCTTTTATTGTCGGTTGCTATAGTTCTCACTTTTTTGTTTGTTCTCAATTTATTTTTCCAACTTGTTTTTATAAAGACATCCTTTGCTGTATTCGGAATAGATCTTCAAGCCTACCACTAACCTTAACCGCCTATTGTGCATTCACATTGTGGCCTCTTTAATGTTGTTAATAGTTGGTTTGTCCATCCAATTAATCCTTCCTCCTGACTGGGAAATATTTTTGCTGAGACTCACAAGTTATTTCCAAATTTGCCAATGCTCGCCTACCGTCTTGTTTGCTAAAATAAAAAAATAAAAAACAAAGTGCTGGAGAAGCTTAGCGGGTTAGGCAGCAGCTCTGGAGAACATGGATAGGTGACATTTCAGGTTGGATCTGTTGACTTTACTTCAGATACAGCGCGGAAACACGATCTTCGGCACACCAGGTCCGTGTCGATCACGATCCCCGCACACGAACACCACCCTACACGCTAGGGACAACTTGCAATTTTAACAATTAACCTACAAACCTGTAGGTCTTTGGAATGTGGGAGAAAATTGGAGCATCCGGGGAAAAGGGAAAAATGGGACTGAGGAATGGGAGGTGAGTGTATGAAAGTGGAGAAAGGAGCAGGGTGATTGAGTGGGGATGGGAGATGTATTTTCACACCAGGATGAGAGTGGAGGGGAAGAGAAAAGGGGTAGGGGATCGGAACTTGAAATTGGAGAATTCACCATTGTAATCTACCCAAGCAGAATATATATTTCCAGTTTGGGTGTGGCTTTATCTGGGTTTCACCCTGAACCTTAAATAGGCAACCAACTATTGTTCCAGATTTTAGTTTAGGTTAGAGATGTATTCATTTTGCAAACCATAATATTCAGTGCCTTCTCCAATTTAACAAAGCACAAATTGCCATCAACACCTCAACCACGACGCGTAGGAAGGAACTGCAGATGCTGGTTTAAATCGAAGGTAGACACAAAATACTGGAGTAACTCAGCGGGACAGGCAGCATCTCTGTTGAGAAGGAATGGGTGACGTTTCGGGTCGAGACATTTCTTCATACTGAGGTAGGGTCTCTCGGTTTCAATAGACAATAGGTGCAGGAGTAAGCCATTCAGCCCTTCGAGCCAGCACCGCCATTCAATGTGATCTTGGCTGATCATCCCCAATCAGTAGCCCGTTCCTGCCTTCTCCCCATATCCCCTGACTCCGCTATTTTTAAGAGCCCTATCTAGCTCTCTCTTGAAAGCATCCAGAGAACCTGCCTCCACCGCCCTCTGAGGCAGAGAATTCCAGACTCACCACTCTCTGTGAGAAAAAGTGTTTCCTTGTCTCTGTTCTAAATGGCGTACTCCTTATTCTTAAACTGTGGCCCCTGGTTCTGGACTCCCCCAACACCGATAACACGTTTCCTACCTCTAGCGTTTCCAAGCCCTTAACAATCTTATATGTTTCGATGAGATCCCCTCTCATCCTTCTAAACTCCAGAGTGTACAAGCCCAGCTCTCTCAGCTGGGAGAATATCCATTCTCTCAGCATATGACAGTCCCGCCATCCCGGGTATTAACCTTGTAAACCTACGCTGCACTCCCTCAATAGCAAGAATTGTAAACCTACGCTGCACTCCCTCAATAGCAATCCCACACTCCAAAGACGTGCAGGTTTGTAGGTTAATTGGCTTTGGTAAGAATTGTAGATTGTCCCCAGTGTGTGTAGGAAAGCGCTAGTGTATCGGGCGATCGCTGGTCGTCACGGACCCGGTGGACCGATGGACCCGTTTCCGCGCTGTATCGCGAAACTAAACCTAAAACTACGACAAACCAATCCAGGACAACCAGTCATGGAATTAGGAATGAAGAACTGAAGATAGGACGTGAACTTGAGGAAGATACCTTCATTTCCAGTCAAACGTTGGTTTTCTCACCTAGGGTTCCACCCATTGCCATGGCAGCAGACATCTGGCCAAGGAGCTCGGGGGAGGGTTTGACTGCACCCAAGGTGGCAGCCAGCCCACCAGCTACGCCAATCATGCCCAACGCGTTTCCCAATCTGGCCGTTTTCTGTGTTGAAAGGCCGGCCAATGCACCAACGCAGCAGAGACCTGAACCGAGGTACATCATCTGCAAGAGCAAAAAATATATTACGTTGCAATAATATTTATCGGGCATAATAGTAACAGAGTCCATATGAATCACTGAATCAGAGTCATAGAGTCACACAGCATGGAAACAGGCCCTTCGGCCCATGCCAACCAAGATGCCCCATCTAAGCGAGTCCCATTTGTCAGCGTTTGGCCCATTGCCCTTTGAACACATCCTATCCATATTTCTCTAAACGTCTTTTAAAAGCCAAAATTACATCCACTTGGGATGAATTGGGATAACAGTGTTTTGTAATTCTACTAGATAATTGAATGATGGCTTCCATTTTAGCAGTAAACTGCATCGTTCCATGAGTGGCTAACAACTGGGAACAATTGTCAAAGCAAACAGAATTAAAATACATCAGGTTTCTGCTTCACCGCAGCTCGTATCACCAGCACGGATGTGGTTTTTCACACAAAGGGTGGAGGGTCTATGGAAAAAGCTGCCAAAGGAGGTCGTTGAGGCAGGGATTATCCCAACAGTTAGACAGTTATATGGATAGGACGGGTTTGGAGGGATATGGGCCAAATGCGGGCAGGTGGGACTAGTGTAGCTAGGACATGTTGGCCAGTGTGGACAAGTTGGGCCGAGGTCCTGTTTCCATGATGTGTGACTCTATGACTAACAGCTATTGAAAAGAACAAATGTAGCAATTTCACAATAATGTTACCAATCCCATCAAGATAGTCATGATGGCATGGGCTTTGGACAAGTTAATTTTATCTGGTAGAGAACTATTCATGTAAAGTACTCTTACAGTACAAGCACTCCAGTGCAGCCTTTAAACTGGTTAAATCAATTTGACCATTAATATAGTTAAGTCATTTTAATTCTTAACAGAGCCACAAGGAACTGCAGAGGCTGGAATCTTGAGCAAAACAAAGTTTCGGGTTGGGATCTTTCTTCGGACTGACTGTGAGAAAGAAACTGAAGATAGGTACAAAAGGGTCGAGACCCTTCTTCAAGACTGAGTCAGGTGAGTGGGAAACTAGAGGTAAGGAAAAGTGCAGAACAAATCAGAGCCGTCACTGAAGGCCCAGGAGCCCACAATGGTCCATTGTTGGCTGTGGAGGAGGTGAAACCTTATTGTACGTCAGAGATAATGGGTTGGAATCTACAGGGTCTTGTTTGAGTATTGTATTAATTAAAATCAAGACCAGTCTGAAGAAGGGACCCAACCCGAAAAGTCATCTGTCCATTCCCACCACAGATGCTGCCTAACCCGTTGAGTTCCTCCAGCACTTTGTTTTTTGCCCATTTTTTTAACAGTTTTAAAGTGTCCCCCCCCAAGCAATTTAAGCAGAATTCTGAAAATTAAATCCCCGATGGCTTACGTGCTGGATAAGATTGTCGGAAAATAAAAGAGAGAAGGATAATTTGTACAATTGTGAATTTTGTTCCATTTACACACAAGAAGCTGAAAACAAAGGGGGGCCTGGTGTGGGGTGGAGGGGGGGGGGGGGGGGGGGGGAGGGCACCGAGAACAAAGGGGGAACCATTGGGAACTACATGGAATACTTTGTGACTTTGTCTGCGTCCTTTATGTGGTGACTCTTTGCATACCTTGTGTGTGCCTTGTGTACCTTGTGTAAGCAAAACAGAGACAGTGTGACTCATTCCTTCCTTCACGTATTGTGAAGATGCAGTGAACCAAAACACACAATGTGCTGAATAACACAGGCTGAAGTAAGCTGGCACTGGCAATGAAGAGAAGGGAAGTAAACGCAACCTGCTCTATGTTGTATCCGCTGGCCAAAGTAGCTCCGTAGCCACCAATAAACATTGCACCAGGCAGCATGTACAGGTAGTTGTACTCCGGCGGGTCTGTGGGTCGTTTAAACATATCCAACATCCGTTGCGTAATGAGGAAGCCACCTGAAATAGCACATTTACAAAATAGACGTTTAATTCCGGTGCCTGCAGTGAAAGGAAGCATCTGGCAAGTGAAGAATAATTAACAGGGTAACAATAACATCGCTACCAGTGGAGGCATTAAAGCAAACTACTTCCATTCGAAGCTTTTAAAAACATTTCACATCACTGAATAAAGTCATGTTGGAAGGATCTGCAGATGCAGGCTTACACTGTAGATAGACACAAAGTCTATAGGAGGTCACGGTGGTGCAGCGGTAGAGTTGCTGCCTTACATCGAATGCAGCGCCAGAGACCCGGGCTCGATCCCGACTACGTGTGCCGTCTGAACGGAGTTCGTACGTTCTCCCCGTGACCTGCGTGGGTTTTCTCCGAGATCTTCGGTTTCCTTCCACACTCCAAAGACGTACAGGTTTGTAGGTTAATTGGCTTGGTCAATGTAAAAATTGTTCCTTGTGGGTGTAGGATGGTGTTAACGTGCGGGGGTCGCTGGTTGGCACAGACCCGGTGGGCCGAAGGGCCTGTTTCCGCGCCGTATCTCTGAACTAAAATGCTGGAGTAACTCAGCGGGACAGGCAGCATCTCAGGTGCCCTACAGGAGTTTGCATGTTCTCCCTGTGACCAAGTGGGTTCCCTCTGGGTGCTGTGGCTTCCACCCACATGCCAAAGAAATACGCAGTGAAGAAGAGGAAACGTAATCCCTTGAGTTAGCGATGCAAGAAAGACGGTCCAATATTGGATGGAGGGGGCGAAGTCTCGAATCAATTGCTCACATTCACTCACATTGATCACAGTAATGCTCTTTCCAACCTACCTGCTATGTTAATCGATGATATAAACGCAGCCAACAGGGCAAGAGTTTGAGGTGCGCCTGATGGCAAGTAACCTCCTCCCATTAGGACCAGGCCACCCACTGCTGTAAGTCCTAAACATTGGAGCACAAGAGCAAATTACAATCTGGAGAAACATTTGTCTCCAGTTTTAAACAATTTACCAAACAGTATAGAGGCCTGGATAGAGTGAATGTTGAGACGATGTTTCCACCTGTGGGAGAGTCTAGGACCAGAGGCCACAGCCTCAGAATAAAAGGATGTACCTTTAGAAAGGAGACGAGGAGGAATTTCTTTAGTCAGAGGGTGGTGAATCAGTGGAATTCATTGCCACAGAAGGCTGTGGAGGCCAAGTCAATGGATATTTGAAACAAATTTATTCATGGCTAACCCCTTGAGATGGACAGTCAACTCGTTTTCGAGGGGGTCCAACATGGAACATACAGCACAAGACATAACATACATAGAGGCTCTCATTGACCCACCTACCCGGGACGACAGATGGCACAATGGGCTAAGTGTTCGGCTGGCAACCGGAAGGTAGCCGGTTCGAATCCCGCTTGGAGTGCATACTGTCGTTGTGTCCTTGGGCAAGACACTTCACCCACCTTTGCCTGTGTGTGAATGTGTGTGAGTGATTGGTGGTGGTCGGAGGGGCCGTAGGCGCAGATTGGCAGCCACGCTTCCGTCAGTCTGCCCCAGGGCAGCTGTGGCTACAGAAGTAGCTTACCACCACCGAGTGTGACTGAGGAGTGAATGAATAATGCGATGTAAAGCGCCTTGAGTATTAGAAAGGCGCTATATAAATCCCATCCATTATTATTATTATTACCCACACACCAATCCCAAAACCCCTTCATCCCCACTTGTTATAGTTTATAACAATTGTTAATTGGCTTTTTGGCGATGGATATTTTTGGCGGAGATTGAAAGATTGTTGATTAGTATGGGCGTCAGGGGTTATGGGGCGAAGGCAGGAAAATGGAGTTGAGATTGAGAGGGAGAGATAGATCAGTCACGATTAAATGGCAGAGTAGACTTGATGGGCTGAATGGCCTAATTCTGCTCTCAGAACGTATGAACTTAAGTCAAAGTTGTAAACAATTTAGATCAAAGGGTTTATATTATTAGCCCCACAGAAGGAAACATGCCAACTAACATTTACAGATCATACTTTCAATGAAAAAAAAGTAATTTGTTCACAATTACGCCAGTCTAGTCTGCATTTCATCCCGGTTCTCCGGGGATCATGGTTCTTCTCCGGGGTTCATGCCTCAGCTCAGGTCGGGCCCTTTCGATTAGAGTCCTTGCACTATATTGTCACTATGCAAACTACTCACCGGAGATGGCATTGGTGACCGACATGAGTGGCGAGTGGAGAGATGGCGAGACGCCCCACACAGTGTGATAGCCCACGATGCCCGCCAGTCCAAAGGTGGTGACCATCTGGGTGAAAGCCGCGTTTGGAGCACCTATTCCCAGTCCCAGCGTTCCAAGCACACCTGGGAACCAACATTAGTGCTCTTTCAGTAACAGATTGTGATTCAACTAACAGCACAAATATTGATGAAAACTGATGAAAAGTAATAACAATACAGATATCGTCTCTACACAGAAGAGGTGTGCCAGCATTACATACACCTTCATTATTAATAATGTGTACAAAGGAACTGCTGGTTTATACTGAAGATATACACTAAATGCTGGGGTAACTCAGCGGGTCAGGGTGCATCGCTGGAGAAAAGGCATAGGTGACATTTCGGGTCAGAATCCTTCTTCACACTTCAGAGTCTGAAGAAGGGCTCCGACCCAGAACGTCACCTATTCATTTTCTCCTGAGATGCTGCCTGGCCCTCTTAGTTACTTTTTGTGTCATTCTCATTATTAATAAAACTGATAATACAAACTACTTTGTACAAAACTGATAACACAAACGCCTCAGTTGCCATGCTGTGAGAACGGAGAGGTTGAGATGGAGTTTCTTCCCAGAGGCCATTAGGACTGTAAACTCCTCTCACCAGGGACTAACTTTACTGAACCACTCTACTGCTTTTTTTTTAATTGCTGTTTTTTCCCCCTTTTTCCTTCCGCCCACAATATTTAATATGTAAAGGAATATGCGATTGTGTTTATAGTTTGTTTGTTTGTCTTTTTGCACAAAGTCCGCGAGCATTGCCACTTTTCATTTCACCGCACATCTCGTATGTGTATGTGACGAATAAACTTGACTTGACTTTGATCTGATTTTTGATGAATCCGTGAATCAAAACAGTAGTTCATCAAAACATTATGGGTGGCACAGTGGAGCAGCAGTGGAGTTGCTGCCTTACAGCGTCAGAGACTGGGTACGATCCTGACCACGGGTGCTGTCTGTGCAGAGTTTGCACGGTCCCTCCGTGACCGCGTGGGCTTTCTCCGGGTGCTCCAGATTCCCCCCCATACCCCAAAGATGTGCAGGTTTGCAGCTTAATCAGCCTCTGTAAATTGCCCCTAGTGTGTGGGGTGTGGATGAGAAAGTGGTCAATGTGGACTCGGTGTGCTGGAAGGGCCTATTTCCCCGCTGGGTCTCTAAAGTGTAGAGATGTTTATATAAACATATCAAATTATAAAAGGACTGGACAAGCTAGATGCAGGAACAATGTTCCCAATGTTGGGCGAGTCCAGAACCAGGGGGCCACAGTCTTAGAATAAAGGGGAGGTCATTTAAGACTGAGGTGAGAAAATACTTTTTCACCCAGAGAGTTGTGAATTTATGGAATTCCCTGCCGCAGAGGGCAGTGGTAGGCCAAGTCACTGGATGGATTTAAGAGAGAGTTAGATAGAGCTCTCGGGGCTAGTGGAGTCAAGGGATATGGGGAGAAGGCAGGCACGGGTTATTGATTGGGGACGATCAGCCATGATCACAATGAATGGCGGTGCTGGCTCGAAGGGCCGAATGGCCTCCTCCTGCACCTATTTTCTATGTTTCTATGTAATGTCACTGGGGAACCTGGACCACTGTCTCTCTAAATGTAAAGAACATTAACATTCTTGTTTTCTTACCTGCTGTGTAGACACTGGCAGAGGTCATTGTCGTTGTGAAAGGAGAAACTACGGGCTTCTTGTCGCCTTCGGCCGCAGATTTTGGTTTGACAGGCGCACTCACTGGGACATTTAACGGCTGGGGTGCTGGAAACAGGTTTTTGCCTTCCTGAGTACAAAAAGTGTTAAATCTTCACAATTCCATCCCTTTTAAATGAGAATCAATTAATAATACTTTTAATTCACGCGCAAAATTTATTTCGGGTCAGAGTTGTACAGCACGGAAACAGGCCCTTCGGCCCACCTTGTCAATGCTGACCAAGCTTTTTTGGATTCATACTTTATGGTCCAAATTCAGTAAGTGGTTCAATCTAAAATAACTTGTAAGAACATAAATATTTTTAACGTGGCAAAACTCACAAAGTATTCATTGAATCCTGCAGATATTTCATTGCCAATACATACCTGCATTACTACAGTGCCTCTGATAACGTGGTCCATTGTGCCGTAGTTAAATTCCTCCTTGGGCTCATAGTAAAAGTATTCCTTGTCAGCACTGATCGCCTTCAACAGCTTCAGCACGTTGTTTGAGTATAGGCTGCTGGCCTGTGTGGCCATTCGGCTTGGCAGGTCAGTATAACCCACGTGGGTCACTCCCTGGCGGGGGCAGAAAGAACAGAGTTAGCAAGGTCATGCCGACAGCTTACCAGAAAAAAAAAATCTATTTCTTCTTTAGACCAGATAAGCGCTTCGCACTCTTAAACCCCTGTCCCACGGTACGAGTTCATTCCAAGAGCTCTCCCGAGTTTGCCCTGATTCGAACTCTGAGATTTACAGTAATGGCCACCCGTCGGTATTCGGGGCTCTCGTGGACATTTTTCATCATGTTGAGAAATCTTCACGAGTCTTCCCGTGCTTACCTGCCGTTAGCGAGTCTTTCCGAGTACCTGCCGTTAGCGCTAAGAGACGTCCCCGAGCTCCGACGTACCCGCTACGTTCATTCTCCGTGCTTACCACGAGTTTCATTTTTTTTTTAAACTCGGGAGAGCTCTTGGAATGAACTCGTACCGTGGGACAGGGCTATTACATAGAACAGTACAGCACATGACTATGGACCCAAAATGCTGGAATAACTCAGCGGGTCAGACATCATCTTTAGGCTAGGAGGGAGAAACTGATCAGCCTTGATTGAATGGCAGAGTAGACTTGATGGGCCAAATGGCCTAATTCTACTCCTATTCCTTTATGACATGAACATCTCTGGATATAATGGATAGGTGGCGTTTTTGGGTCGAGACCCTTCTTCAGACTGAAACGTCACCTATTCCTTTTCTCCAGAGCTGCTGCTGCCTGTCCCGCTGAGTTACTCCAGCATTTTGTGTCTATCTTCAGTGTAAACCAACATCTACAGTTTCATCCTACAGAACACAGCACAAGAACAGGCCCATCTGCCACAATGTCCATGGCAAACATAATATAGAAACATAGAAACATAGAAATTAGGTGCAGGAGTAGGCCATTCGGCCCTTCGAGCCTGCACCACCATTCAATATGATCATGGCTGATCATCCAACTCAGTATCCCGTACCTGCCTTCTCTCCATACCCTCTGATCCCCTTAGCCACAAGGGCCACATCTAACTCCCTCTTAAATATAGCCAATGAACTGGCCTCGACTACCCTCTGTGGCAGGGAGTTCCAGAGATTCACCACTCTCTGTGTGAAAAAAGTTCTTCTCATCTCGGTTTTAAAGGATTTCCCCCTTATCCTTAAGCTGTGACCCCTTGTCCTGGACTTCCCCAACATCGGGAGCAATCTTCCTGCATCTAGCCTGTCCAACCCCTTAAGAATTTTGTAAGTTTCTATAAGATCCCCTCTCAATCTCCTAAATTCTAGAGAGTATAAACCAAGTCTATCCAGTCTTTCTTCATAAGACAGTCCTGACATCCCAGGAATCAGTCTGGTGAACCTTCTCTGCACTCCCTCTATGGCAATAATGTCCTTCCTCAGATTTGGAGACCAAAACTGTACGCAATACTCCAGGTGTGGTCTCACCAAGACCCTGTACAACTGCAGTAGAACCTCCCTGCTCCTATACTCAAATCCTTTTGCTATGAAAGCTAACATACCATTCGCTTTCTTCACTGCCTGCTGCACCTGCATGCCCACTTTCAATGACTGGTGTACCATGACACCCAGGTCTCGCTGCATCTCCCCTTTTCCTAGTCGGCCACCATTTAGATAATAGTCTGCTTTCCTGTTTTTGCCACCAAAATGAATAACCTCACATTTATCCACATTATACTGCATCTGCCAAACATTTTCCCACTCACCCAGCCTATCCAAGTCACCTTGCAGTCTCCTAGCATCCTCCTCACAGCTAACACTGCCCCCCAGCTTAGTGTCATCCGCAAACTTGGAGATATTGCCTTCAATTCCCTCATCCAGATCATTAATATATATTGTAAATAGCTGGGGTCCGAGCACTGAGCCTTGCGGTGCCCCACTAGTCACTGCCTACCATTGTGAAAAGGACCCGTTTACTCCTACTCTTTGCTTCCTGTTTGCCAGCCAGTTCTCTATCCACATCAATACTGAACCCCCAATGCCGTGTGCTTTAAGTTTGTAAACTAATCTCTTATGTGGGACCTTGTCGAAAGCCTTCTGGAAGTCCAGATACACCACATCCACTGGTTCTCCCCTATCCACGCTACTAGTTACATCCTCGAAAAATTCTATAAGATTCGTCAGACATGATTTACCTTTTGTAAATCCATGCTGACTTTGTCCAATGATTTCACCACTTTCCAAATGTGCTGCTATCCCATCTTTAATAACTGACTCTAGCAGTTTCCCCACTACCGATGTTAGACTAACTGGTCTGTAATTCCCCGTTTTCTCTCTCCCTCCCTTCTTAAAAAGTGGGGTTACGTTTGCTACCCGCCAATCCTCAGGAACTACTCCAGAATCTAAAGAGTTTTGAAAGATTATTACTAATGCATCCACTATTTCTGGAGCTACTTCCTTAAGTACTCTGGGATGCAGCCTATCTGGCCCTGGGGATTTATCGGCCTTTAATCCATTTAATTTACCCAACACCACTTCCCGGCTAACCTGGATTTCACTCAATTCCTCCAACTCCTTTGACCCGCGGTCCCCTGCTATTTCCGGCAGATTATTTATGTCTTCCTTAGTGAAGACGGAACCAAAGTAGTTATTCAATTGGTCCGCCATATCCTTGTTCCCCATGATCAACTCACCTGTTTCTGACTGCAAGGGACCTACATTTGTTTTAACTAATCTCTTTCTTTTCACATATCTATAAAAACTTTTGCAGTCAGTTTTTATGTTCCCTGCCAGTTTTCTTTCATAATCTATTTTTCCTTTCCTAATTAAGCCCTTTGTCCTCCTCTGCTGGTCTCTGAATTTCTCCCAGTCCTCCGGTATGCTGCTTTTTCTGGCTAATTTGTACGCATCATCCTTCGCTTTGATACTATCCCTGATTTCCCTTGTTATCCACGGATGCACTACCTTCCCTGATTTATTCTTTTGCCAAACGGGGATGAACAATTTTTGTAGTTCATCCATGCAGTCTTTAAATGTCTTCCATTGCATATCCACCGTCAACCCTTTTAGAATTAATTGCCAGTCAATCTTGGCCAATTCACGTCTCATACCCTCAAAGTTACCTTTCTTTAAGTTCAGAACCATTGTTTCTGAATTAACAATGTCACTCTCCATCCTAATGAAGAACTCAACCATATTATGGTCACTCTTGCCCAAGGGGACACGTACAACAAGACTGCTAACTAACCCTTCCTCATTACTCAATACCCAGTCTAAAATAGCCTGCTCTCTCGTTGGTTCCTCTACATGTTGATTTAGATAACTATCCCGCATACATTCCAAAAAATCCTCTTCCTCAGCACCCCTGCCAATTTGATTCACCCAATCTATATTTAGATTGAAGTCACCCATTATAACGGTTTTGCCTTTGTCGCACGCATTTCTAATTTCCTGTTTGATACCATCTCCAACTTCACTACTACTGTTAGGTGGCCTGTACACAACACCCACCAGCGTTTTCTGCCCCTTAGTGTTTCGCAGCTCTACCCATACCGATTCCACATCCTGCAAACTAATGTCCTTCCTTTCCATTGCGTTAATCCCCTCTCTAATCAGCAACGCTACCCCACCTCCTTTTCCTTTCTCTCTATCCCTATAATGCCAGATTAACATTGACAAGGAACTGCAGTTGCTGGTTTATAGTAAGAGGCAAAGTGCTGGAGTAGCTTAATGGGTCAGGCAACATCTCTGGAGAACATGAAGAGGTGAAGTTTGGGGTTAGGGCCCTTTTTCAGTCACCACTGTCTGAGCAAGTGTCTGTATAAGGTTGCTGACTGCTAATCCCCTCTGTCTTCATGTGATCCACCTCCCTCCATTCCCTGTATATCTAAGTGCTTATCTCAAAGCCTCAAACGCCACTACCATCATTTCTTCCTCCACCACCACCTTTGGCAGCACATTCCAGGCACCCACCTCTGTGCAAATTAAAAAGGTTGCCCCACACATCTCCTTTACACTTTGCCTCTGTCAACTTAAACTTAGGAGTAGTCATGGACTCAGACCTGAACTTCAACAGCCACATAAAAACAGTCACAAAGTCAGCCTACTATCACCTAAAGAATATATCAAGGATTAAAGGACTTATGTCTCAGCAGGATTTGGAAAAATTTGTCCATGCATTTATCTTCAGCAGGCTCGACTACTGTAACAGTGTCTTTACAGGTCTCCCTAAAACGTCGATCAGACACCTGCAGTTAATTCAGAACGCTGCTGCTCGAGTCCTCACTAAGACCAAAAAAGTAGATCACATTACTCCAGTTCTGAGGTCTTTACACTGGCTTCCTGTCTGTCAAAGAATTGATTTCAAAATACTACTGTTGGTTTACAAAGCACTGAATGGTTTAGGGCCAAAATACATTTCTGATCTTCTGCTTAGCTACGAACCACCCAGACCTCTCAGATCGTCTGGGACAGGTCTGCTCTGTGTCCCCAGAGTCAGAACTAAACATGGAGAGGCAGCATTTAGTTTTTATGCACCACATATCTGGAACAAACTCCCAGAAAACTGCAGGTCTGCTGCAACTCTCAGCTCTTTTAAATCTAGACTGAAGACTTTTCTGTTTGCCGCTGCCTTTCAGTAAACAATACAATTTATTAATTACCTATACTGCACTGTAACTTCTATTCCTGGTTTAATTCTATTTTAAATATTTTATTTGATTGCTTTTAATTTTGTAATTATTTTATCTGAATAATCTAATAATCGTTTTACATCTAAATGTCATTTTATATGTGTTTCTTTCCAATGCTTTTAATGTTTTATGAAAAGCACTTTGAATTACCTTGTTGTTGAAAGGTGCTATCCAAATAAACTTGCCTTGCCTTAAAGGTATGCCCTCACGGGATATGTCATGAAGGTGGGTGAGACCAAAGGATCCAGCGTGGGGGAACCGTTGTGAGGGGGGTGGGGGGGAAACAATTAAGGATATAGCGTGGGATACTTTCTAACTTTGTCGATGCCCTTTATGTGGTAACTATTTGCATACCTTGGGTAGGCAAAACAAAGAACATCACTGTGTCTTGTCACATGTGACAATAAAGTATCATTCATTCATTCACTCTAGTCTTAAGACACTTCCACTAAGGGGACAGTCTAACGGGCCTGTCCCACCTCGGCAATTTTTGGGGCGACTACAAGCGACTGCCGCAAAATTTTCAACATGTTGAAAAATTTTCGGTGACAGTGGTGACAATTTTTGCCATCGTGTGTTGACATAGGTGCTGTCACCGGTTGTCATAGGTGAATTCCATTAAAACTAGTCCCTGGCAGTCGCCTAAAGAGTCGCCTAAGTGGGACAGGCCCTTAAGCCTCTCATGACTCTTCAAAACTACTTTTTAATTACTAACCTTATGAACATAGACTTCTTCAGGTTTTGTTGTAGCCACGTTTCCACCAGCCTCGGATGCCAGATCAACGATGACAGAACCATCCTTCATTGTTTCCACCATGTCCTTGGTGATAAGAACTGGTGCCTGCTTCCCTGAAAACCCACACATCAGGTAGTATTAGCAACACGTTAACTAGTCGACCTTCCTTTTACCTTTAAGAAACAACTGGAGATGCTGGTAAATCAAAGGTAGACACAAAATGCTGGAGTAACTCAGCGGGTGAGGCAGCATCTACGAAGCAAAGGAATTGGTGACATTTCAGGTCAAGACGAAGAAACGTCCCCAATTCCTTCGCTCCATAGATGCTGCCTCACCCGCTGAGTTACTCCAGTATTTTGTGTCTACCTTCCTTTACCTTTCCTCCGTGTGACTGCAGGATTGTGCCTAAGCACAAGTACGTCGACCAGTCTGAAGGAGGATCCTGGCCCTGAAACGTTGCCTGTCCATTCCCTCCACAGATGCTGCCTGACCCACTGAGTTTAGTTTGGTTTAGTTTAGTTGGAAACAGGCCCTTCAGCCCACAGAGTCCAGGACGCCCACTGATTACCTGTTCACACTAGTTCCATTCCCTACACACTTGGGAAACTCACAGAGACCAATGAACATACAAACCTAAATGTTATGTTACTAAAACGTTACTAAGTGTGTATCAATGGAAAGCAATGATAATGAGCGCAGCATTCCTTCAACATGTCTGGGTTATATTTTAGAACCTTAGTCATTGCCAGGCCAATGGAAGCAAAATGAGTATTTGCTTATTTCTCTTAGGGCAGCACGGTGGCACAGCGGTAGAGTTGCTGCCTCACAGCGCCAGGGTGCCGGCTTCGATCCCGACTACGGGTGCTGTCTGTACAGAGTTTGTACATTCTCCCCGCGACCTGCGTGGGTTTTCTCAGAAATCTCTGTTTTCCTCCCGTACTCCAAAGACGTGCAGGTTTGGAGGTTACTTGGCTTGCTACAAATGTAAAGTTGTCCCTAGTGTGCGTAGGATAGTGTTAATGTGCGGGGATCGCTGGCCGGCGCCGACTTGGTTGGCCGAAGGGCCTGTTTATGCGTTGTATCTCTAAACTAAACTGAACTAAGCAAAATGAACGAACCAGCTTCACAAAGGAGGAAGTTTGATTCTAAATATTGCACTTTGATTTGCACAAATTTAAAATGTTCCATGCATCTGGGGCAGCACGGTGGCGCAGCGGTAGAGTTGCTGCCTCACAGCGCCAGAGACCCGGGTTTGATCCTGACTACGGGTGCTGTCTATGTGGGGTTTGTATGTTCTCCCTGTGCTGTGGCCGCTTGGGCTTCCTCCCAATGACGTGCAGGTTTGTAGGTTAGTCGGCTTATGTAAATTGTCCCTAGTGTGTAGGATAGAACTAGTGTGAGAGGGTGGCCAGTGGTCGGCGTGGGATCGCTGGGTCGAACGACTAATTTCCATGCTGTATATCCACACTTAATCTTTTGGGAAAACCCAAACTCTTAAAAGATATTTTGCAAAGTAGAACGTCAAGATGGTGAGTACATCACACACACAGCTTTTGATATTTAAAGTTGTCATTACCTGGAATAAGTGCAGTTGTGATGATGATATCCACGTCTTTGCACTGTTTGGCAAACAGTGCCATTTCAGCTTCAATAAATTCTTTTGACATCACTTTAGCATATCCACCAGCCCCATCTCCAGATTCCTTCACATCCACACTGAGAGGTTCTGCTCCAAAAGATTTAAACTGCTCCAGGGCTGCATCTCTATACAAGGATTGGACAAAACGGACCGACTTGGGTCAACTGGTTATAAAACACAATTGGGCTGGAATAATGTGTAGGAAAGAACTGCAGATGCTACCTCATTGGAGACCCTTAGGACTATCTTTGATTAGACTTTACTGGACTTTATCTTGCACTAAACGTTATTCCCTTTATCATGTATCTGTACACTGTGGACGGCTAGATTGCCTTTCCACTGACTGGTTAGCATGCAACAAAAGCTTTTCACTGTATCTTGGTACACGTAACAATAAACTAAACTCAAACTCAAAAATTGGATTAGATTTGTGTAGGATTAGTGTAAATGGGTGGTTGATGGTCAGTATGGACTCAATGGGCCAAAGGGCCTCTTTTATTGACTATGACTAATTGTTTTGGAAACTAGATTAACCCAGAAGTGACTCTAGATGCCCCCAATTAGGAAAACAATGCAAATCAACCATGCTGACCTTTTAGAAGTTTTTTGTGTCGTTTAGTTTGGTTTAGAGATACAGCGCGGAATCAGGCCCTTCAGCCCACCGAGCCCTCATCGACCAGTAATCCCATACACTAGTACTATCCTACACACTAGGGACAATTTACAATTTTACCGAAGCCAATTAACCTACAAACCTGCACGTCTTTGGAATGTGAGAGGAAACCGGAAAACCCACACGGTCACGGGAAGAATGTAAAAAACTCCGTACTGCCAGCACCCGTAGTCAGGATTGAACCCGGGTCCCTGCGACTCTAAGGCAGCAACTCTACCGCTGCGCCACAGTGCCCCCCCCAAACGTTCTTACACATTTTGGAGTGCGGCATTCAGACTGAAAAAAAACCCCATTTGATGGACTTTCTGTAAAAATAATTACCTCGTGTCAAAACCCCGGACGATGGCACCAAGTGATTTTGCCGCTCCGGCAGCTGCTAATCCGGCAACACCCCCTCCGATGACCAAGACCTTGTGTTGGCAACGGGAGAAAACCACAAGGAAACAAAACAAGAATTACAGTTGGTTCAGTTAACGTAATGGCAAATCAATGCTCCTCCACGGCTGTACTCCAGTTGCCTCCAATAAACTCTGAACTGCATGGACTATTATTGCACTATTATTGTTTATTTTTTACATGTTCGTATATGTGCGTGTGCATAGATATAGATATATATATATATAGAGAGAGAGAGAGAGAGAGCTAGATATATATATATATATATATATACACATATATATATACATAAATAGATAGACACAAAATGCTGGAGTAATACAGTGGGACAGGCAGCATCTCTGGATAGAAGGAATGGGTGACATTTCGGGTCAAGACCCTTCTTCAGACAGAGTCAGGGGAGAAACTCAAACACAAAGGGAAACATAGACAATAGGTGCAGGAGTAGGCCATTCGGCCCTTCGAGTCAGCACCACCATTCAATATGATCATGGCTGATCATCCCAAAGAAGAAGAAGGGTTTCGGCCCGAAACGTTGCCTATTTCCTTCGCTCCATAGATGCTGCCTCACCCGCTGAGTTTCTCCAGCATTTTTGTCTAAATCCCAAATCACGACCCCGTTCCTCTTTTTTCCCCCATTTCCTGTCATTCCGTTAGCTCCAAGAGCTAAATCTATCTCTCTCTTGAAAGGGTAAGGAAGGGTGAGATGTGAAAACCAGACATCAAAGGGGATGGGGATCAAGGGAAATATGGAATAGACCATTGTTAGCCAGGAGAGGGTGCCAACCACTCAAACCGAGATAAAATTTAATCATGGGGCAGTCAGACTGGTCGGAGAACTAGGAAGGGGGAGAGACGGAGAGAGGGAAAGCAAGGGTTATGAAGTTAGAGAAGCCAGAGTTTCTATTTTTGGTCTAAATGAGCATCTTCAGTTCCCTCCAATAAATATATATATATATAAGATAAACACAAAATGCCGGAGTAACTCAGCAGACCAGGCAGCATCTATGGAGAGAAGGAATGGGTGATGTTTCAGGTCGAGACCCTTCTTCAGAGTTATCTGTGTGTGTTATACACACACTGAACTTTGTTCTGGTTTATTATATTGTTTACAGTGTACTATGTTTACATATTCTGTTGTGCTGCTGTAAGTAAGAATTTCATTGTTCTATCTGGGACATAGAACAATAATGCACTCTTGTCTCTTATGCGTTTCATGCTCAGGGCTCGCTGCCGGAGTCACGGGGGAGATGTAGAAAGTCACACTAAGATGACACCCAGATTCAGAGACTTCCATACAGGGGTGCGCTGAAAAAAACTATACGGGGGAACGATTAAGAGATCTGCTGGATCTGTGCAATGCTGGTTTGGACGTTTAAAATCATCTCAAATCTGGATGTCAACTCAGCTGGAAAAGGTCTTGAAAACAGACGGTTTTCTTGCAAGTTGCAATAAAGCATAACCATGGCAACAAGAATGCATGCAAAGAATAGAAACATTGGTACTGGTATATTATTGTTATGTGGACAGTGATAAGAGTGAAAAATGTTTTGTGCGCTATCCAGTCTAATCACCCTGTACACGGGTACATCAGGCATACTGGCACCTCGAAAAAAAATTTTTAAACTAGATTTTTTTACAGCAACGAACAACGTGGTGAGTTATCTGCGCACTGGCACCTTCCCGTCTACAAAAAAAAACATTGGTCATAGCAGTTAATGGTGTCAATCTACCTTGACTGAAACAGTTTCAAGGATGGAAATGCACAATTTTTTACACACTTATTTCCAAAACCCAGTGCTGGAGTAACTTAGCGGAGAAACTCAGCAGGTCAGGCTGCATCTGTGGAGGGAATAGACAAGTGTTGTTTCAGGTTGGGATCCTTCTTCACACTCTGAAGAAGGGTCCCGGTCCGAAAGGTGTGCAATCATTCTCTCCACAGATGCTGTCCGGGGTCGGGTACTTTTCGGTGCCGCTGTTTCGGCCCCGCTGCTTTGTCATTTCTCACAATTCAGTTGAGGGCAGTCAATTAACAATTCTGACAAATGATGTTTGTCAGTTTAACCACACTTTGTATATTTATTTCCTTTGTCCTTTTTATTCTTGTTTCAAGTTTCTTAAGCGCTTCAGTGAAACTTGAGTAATTTTACTTGGCAGAAGAGTTTAGCTGTAGGATGGGTGGGTGGAAGAAAAGATAGTTGTCTATTTTTTTTAAATTTAAACTTCTTTGTGTTTATTCTTTCTCTTCTCAATATACACTTTTGCCCCACATTATAAATCTTGCTCTCTTAAGATTTGTGCATTAAGATTTCAGCACAGCTGTTTCAGCCCCGCGGCTTTCCAAAATTTAGATGAATTAGCAAAAGATCGGTGCCTCCCTTTTGGTACCATTCCGGCTGCCCGACCCGCTGCGTTACTCCAGCACTTTGTGCTTTGAACAAGATTCCGGCATCTGCGTTTCCTTGTGCGCCTCCACATTTCCAACAGCTCAGCATTACTCCGGCTTTTTTTGTGTCTATCTTCAGCGTTGCCATACGGTGGCACAAAATTATAAATTCTGCGGCGCTACTCTGGAAGTGACTTTTACCTTTGCCGGAGGTACTTTTCCAGCTGCTGTTATCTGACCCGTGAAAAATCGACCAAAGTGGTTTGCTGCCAATACAACGGACTTGTACCTGGAAGAGAGATTTGAGAACATTTAGACCTACTTCAGAACACCTGTGGGTTAACCACAGCATTATCACAAGAAAGAAAAAACATTGAACAATCACTGTGCTGACATTCAGGCTATGGAGACAAAGTCTAGCTTCAGTTTAGTTTATTGTCACGTGTG
Organism: Amblyraja radiata; assembly: GCF_010909765.2. NCBI lineage: Eukaryota > Metazoa > Chordata > Chondrichthyes > Rajiformes > Rajidae > Amblyraja > Amblyraja radiata. Next base: position 21,457,567 of record NC_045989.1, on the reverse strand, counting down.
CCGTGGTACAGAGAAAAGACAATAGACAATAGGTGCAGGAGGAGGCCATTTGGCCCTTCAAGCCAGCACCGCCATTCAATGTGATCATGGCTGATCATCCCCAATCAGTACCCCGTTCCTGCCTTCTCCCCATATCCCCTGACTCCGCTATTTTTAAGAGCCCTATCTAGCTCTCTCTTGAAAGCATCCAGAGAACCTGCCTCCACCGCCCTCTGAGGCAGAGAATTCCAGACTCACCACTCTCTGTGAGAAAAAGTGTTTCCTCGTCTCCGTTCTAAATGGCTTACTCCTTATTCTTAAACTGTGGCCCCTGATTCTGGACTCCCCCAACATCGGGAACATGTTTCCTGCCTCTAGCGTGTCCAAGCCCTTAACAATCTTGTATGTTTCAATGAGATCCCCTCTCATCCTTCTAAACTCCAGAGTGTACAAGCCCATTCTCCCAGGGTCTGTTTCCACGCTGTATCACTAAACTAAACTAATATCAAAAACATGCATGTGTGGGTAGGAACCGCAGATGCTGGTTTATACTGTAGACACAAAGTGCTGGAGTAACTCAACAGGACAGGCAGTATCTCTGGAGCGAAGGACTGGGTGACGTTTCAGGAGTCGAGCCTTTCTGCAGGCTGAAGGATCTCGACCCGAAACTTCACCCATTCCTTCTCTCCAGAGATGCTGCCTGTCCTATTGAGTTAGTGCAGCACTTTGTGTCTATCTTCATCAAAAACATGCACCTATTTTTAAACACTAAATGCTGGAGTATTTGGGTTTCGACCCGAAACGTCATCTATTCCTTTTCTCCAGAAATGCTACCTGCCTGGTTAGGAGGGAGAGTTAGATCAGCCATGATTAAATGGCAGAGTAGACTTGATGGGCCAAATGGCCTAATTCTGCTCCTATCACTTATGACCCGCTGAGTTACTCCAGCATTTGGTGTTAACCTTCGGTGTAAACCAGCATCTGCAGTTCCTTCCTATGCATGTATTTATGTTCTACTTCCACTGCTGCAGTTCTGCCTGAACCAATGATTCTTCCACAGCCACATTGAAGTTCTTTCCTTCACCATTAGTTCTTGTCTGATCACAGACACAAGCATTAATAATAGTAAAAATAAAACTGGTAACTGCTGTGAAATGTCAGAGTCATAGAAAATAGGTGCAAGAGTAGGCCATTCGACCCTTCGAGCCTGCACCGCCATTCAATATGATCATGGCTGATCATCCAACTCAGTATCCTGTACCTGCCTTCTCTCCATACCCCCTGATCCCTTTAGCCACATCTAACTCCATCTTAAATATAGCCAATGAACTGGCCTCAACTACCTTCTGTGGCAGAGAATTCCAGAGATTCACCACTCTCTGTGTAAAAAATGTTTTCCTCATCTCGGTCCTAAAAGATTTCCCCCTTATCCTTAAACCGTGAACGTACTACGTGGAAGCAGGCCCATCGGCCCAACTTGCCCACACTGACCAACATGTCCCAGCTACTCTAGTCCCACCTGCCTGTGTTAGGCCCATATCCCTCCAAACCTGTCCTGTCCATGTGGATAGGTTGTGAATCCATTTATTTAAGTTCCACTTTCCCCCCCATTAAAAACAAGTATCCATCGTACCCTGCGATGTTAGCCATGGAGCTGAGAGCATCGTAACCCTGGGCTATGGTAACTCGAGGGACCTGGTCCATCGCGAGGACAGATGTCTTGCGTTGAGCGAGCTTACTCATGAGATCGGCATTTTGAGCTGGGTAGATGAAGCTGACAAGAGTAGACTTCTCCTTCAGCATCTCGGTTTCATGCGCTCCCAACTCCTCATTGAAAGTTGGAGCCCTGACCTGCACAAGAAAAAAAAAAAAAAATATATATATATACACAAATTCCTGAACTCATAAGGTAACAAACAAGTGAAAATCAAGGAAAATTAAAATCACCTATCAATTTGGTGGAGATAAGACACAAAGTGGGTCTAACTCAGTGGGTCAGGCAGCATCTCTGGAGAAAAAGGATGGGTGATGTTTTGGGTCGAGACCCTTCTGCTGACAGAAAGTGGGAGCGAGGGGGGGTGGGAGGGGTTAGTGACGTGCTGAAGGCGAGCCAAGTCCAGGACAAGGAGGTCTGTTATTGTAGAATCCCCAGCTCTTCACCAACCCCACCCCCCCCAAACATTAAAAAAATATTTGGACAGGTACATAGATAGGATAGGTTTAGAGGGATATGGGCCAAAAATGAAGGCAGGTGGGACTGGTGTAGATGGGGCATGTTGGTCGGAGTGGGCCTGTTTCCACGCTGTGTGACTCTATGTGTGATATAAGGATAGATGAGTTGCGATTTGTGAAGCCAGAGGAAGGAATGTTGGTAGAAGGGGAGGGGAGAAATGGGCGTGAGTCCAGGTCGGGTACAGGGACGTGGGGTGTGGATTTTGGTTAGTTACCTAAAATTGGAGGATTCAATTGGATTGTAAGCTACCCAAGCGGAATATGGTGCTAGTTCACTCTGGCCATGGAGAAGGCCCTAGACAAAAATGTCAGTATAAGGAAATACTGAGGAGTATTTACATATGAGGAGTTAAAATGGGATAGCAAACAGCAAAGCCTGCAAGTCTTGGAGGACTGTGTGTTAGTGTCAGCAAAGCAATCGCCAAGTCTATGCTCGGTCTAGCTGATGTAAAGGAGGCCACTCGGAACTGCTCAGTAAAATTAAATTCTCCGTTGAGCAAACTTTAAAATCTTGTTTAAAAAAAAACCCAAGAAGATAAAAGAAATACGCACACAGACACACACACACACAGAGAGACACACACACACAGACACACACACACACACACACGCACACACACACACACACAGACATGCACACACACACACAATCTCCTCTTGCATTATTTAAATATTTTAAGGTACTACTTTGAGTCAATGGTGGAATACAAACCTTTAGGACAATATCAGATCCAAAGACATCTTTTGTATTGTTGATAATGGCCCCAGCCTCTCTGTATTGGTCATCTGAGAACTTGGCGCCATCACCAGCTGTTGTTTCCACTTTGACAGTGAAGCCTTGCTTGACCAGGGCCTGGACGCCCGCTGGAGACACCGCCACCCTTCTCTCATTCTTGAAAATTTCCTTGGGAATGCCGACCACCAGATCTTTGTAACGGACACCTGTTGTGAGGCGACGGAAAATATTTCAGTGAAAGAGCATCGTACGGCAGATCCAACCCACATGAGGCTGGAGTGAGTGCGGAACTCAGGCCGGTCCATCAAGAGCAGCAACATGAGGCGCTGCCGCAAGATGGTGGCATCGATCATCAGGGATCCCCATCACCCTGCTCTCTTCTCACTGCTACTGTCAGGCAGGAGGTACAGAAGCTTGATGTCCCACATCACCAGGAATCAGGAAGATATATTTTCCTACATCTACAGGGCAGCACGGCGGAGCAGTGGTAGAGTTGCTGCCTTACAGCGCCAGAGACCTACGTTCGATCCTGACCATGGGTGCTGTCTGTACGGAGTTTGTACGTTCTCCCCGTGACCTGCGTGGATTTTCTACGGGATCTCCCACACGATCGAAAGGTTTGTAGGTTGATTGGCTTGGTCAAATTGTAAATTGTGCCTTGTGTGTATAGGATAGTGTTAGTGTGCGGGGATCGCTGGTCGGCGTGGACTCGGTGGGTCGAAGGCACTGTATCTCTAAACAATCAGGATCTTGAACCCACGTGCACAGCCCTAATCCTACTTTGACAACAAAATACTACCTAGTCTAACTCTGGGACATGTTAGCCGATTGTGGGCAAGTTGGGCCGAAGGGCCTGTTTCCACACTGCATCAGTCTATGACTCTATAACTCAATGGGTCAGGTAGCATGTGTGGAGGGAATGAATAGACATTTTTTGGATCAGGACCCTTCATTGTAAGTCTGTGTCCAAGATGGCTGCCGTGAAGAGAGAGTGGACGCTGGCGCGATTTGGTTGCCGCTGCTCCCTCTTCACACTGTGTTTTTGATTTTCTGTTTTTGGATTGAATTCTGTTTTTAATTTGTGTCTCTGTGATGTCTTTATTACTTATTTTATTCTGATTATATGTTTAAAATGTAAGGTGTCCTTGAGATTTTGTATGAAAGGCGCCCATTAAATATAAAATTTATTATTGTGAGGAAGGATCCTGACCTAAACGATGCATTCCCTCCACAGATGCCGATCCCGCCACTATTGCCCAAAGCTTTTCACAGTACCTCAGTACACGTGACGGCAAACTAAACTGACCTGCAGAGTCCCTCCATCCAGCCTTGTGTTTTTTGCTGAGTGTTTTTAGGTTGGGTTGAGAGAATAAATGCCTTGGGTGCCAACCAGACACACTGCCTCATCCCACCTGACGTTGAGCTTCCAGTGACGTTGGAGGTTTTTTTTTTAATTCCAAATAATAATCCTGACTTGCGCCTTTGATTCCCCAAGTCATAGGCGCAGAAGTAGGCCATTCGGCCCATCAAATCTACTCCGCTATTCAATCATGGCTGATCTACACCCCTACTAACCAAGTAACTATCAATCTGCTCCTCAAAAATACACAATGACTTGCCTCCACAGCCATCTGTGGCAATGAATTCCACAGGTTTACCACCCTCTGACTAAAGAACTTCCTCCCCATGTCATTTCTAAAGATATTTTTTTTTTAAATTCCAAATAATATGTAAAAAATAGTAAAAAAATAAGTAAAAATAAAAAGACTTATGTGTCAGGAGTTCAATCCTGACTATGGGTGCTGTCTATATGTAGTTTGTATGTAGCGGGGAGCAGAGTATCGAGAAACTAGATCATTCCCGCTCCCATTTGCACATTCAAAATTATCACAATGATGGCCTTGGGTACTTTACCAATGGTACTTGAGAAACTTAACAACATAATACCTGAATACTTAATGTAATTATAATCAGATTACATTATCTTAGGCTTTTGATTAAACTTTATTTAAGTACTCAAATATCTGCTATCTATCATCACTTAGTAATGCTTTGCATTAATAACATTGCATTGTATGCCAGCCTGATTTGCAGATATTAATTGACATTAATTCTCTAAACGCAGGAATTCCCTCCCTTAACCTCACTATCTTCCTTTTCTCTTTTAAGAAGCTCACAAAATCTCTTTATTTTTAAACAGTCTTATTTTAAACAGACTTCTATGTAACACTCCTAGCAAATGTCTCCCTAAACCTATTTGCCTCGCTAAAATCTAAACACTAGGGAGCATAGCTTAAGGTGAGAGGGGGAGAGTTTAAAGGAGACGTGGGGGTAGATGTTTTTGTTACACAGAGTGCTGTGTGCCTGGTACGTGTCGCATTAGTGGTGGAGAAGGCAGATGTGATATTGCCATTTAAGATGGTTTTAAACAGGCACGTGGATATGCAGGGAATGGGATAAATTTGGATCATGTGCAGAGAGAGGAGAGTAATAAACCTGGCATCGTAAGGATACAAAGTGCTGGGGTTACTCAGCGGGACAGGCAGCATCTCTTGAGAACATGGATAGGCAACGTTTCGGGTCGGGACTGTTCTTTAGAGAGTGTGTTCAGATTCCTTTTGTGTAAACCAGCATCTACAGTTTCTTGTTTCTAACCTGGCATTGTGGGCCGAAGGGTTGTTTAATATTTAATGTTCTAAATCCACAACCCGAAAATAAAATTATTTGACAACGTTTTTGACTCTAACCATTATCTCCTCTTTCTAAACAGGAGTCCATATGTTGACTTATCGTGCGTTTTTGAGATACTCTGTTCTATTTAGCTGCATTGACAGCACACGATAAGCTGAATCACTGAAAGATCAAGAATGGAAACTATCACAGCTGTTTTGGAAAGGACATAGTTGGCGCAAAGGACGCAAGGAAGCCGCAATGGCGGAGCCGCCGAGCGTTGCCGAGCAGCGCCAAGCTCTGGCTGTAAGGCATCCTGCGCAAAGCCGCCAGCATGGCTGCGCACCTTCTATGTTTGGGCTTCACTGTCAGGATCGGGGTTGTCAATAGGCCGGGGACGAGTGAGTGTAAGTATTTGAACCACCGCCTTCAGGACAAGGCCAAGGCAATGGTCCATAGGTGCGAAGGGACGCGATCTATGTGAACACGTGATTTGTTGCCTGCCATCCAGGGCGGGATCATGTGTACACATGATAGATGTGGCCCACCATCCACTCACAGACATGCGTCCCAGCCCCTATGCAGAACAAGGTTGCCGAACTCTGCTCTAGTACTTAAACCATGAAGGACAATCAGCCTGCAGCAAATGGTGCCATTTCAACAAATGGTGAACGCCTTTCTTGGTCCACCATAGTGTTCTGATACAAAGAGTCAAACATTGAGGTGAAGACTATGGTCACACATAAGCCAAGTATAATTAAAGGCCTAATTCTGCTCCAATAACTTATGAAATTAAGAACAGAGGTTCCCTAAAAAAAAGGGCATCAGTGAAAAGATCAACGTTTTGTGACTGTGGAACTTTTGAATTGTTATATTTCCTGTTTTTTTAAGAATAGATTTTCAAAATCTAAATTTAACTTTGCAAATTGCACAGTGCAATGTAAAGTTTAATTCTCATGATTGTTAGTTCAGGACTTAATTTACAGGATCAGTCATACATCCATAATACTATCACAACCCTAACTACTTCACTGGGAGTTGAACTCTCAACCTTTTGGATTGCTCGTCCTGTAATATTGCCAGCACAGTTTCATGTCAGTGATTAAAACTATCAGAGCTAAATTGCCCACCGAACTGCCTTGAGAATGTTATATGGCATTATACTACACGTTAAATTATTGGACTTCCAACCAGACAGATACAAGTCCAAATTCCACTCTGAATAATATCTGAACACAGCTGTCATCATGCCAAGGTTGTCTGAGGATGTGAGATCAAGCTAAACAGAACAACAAAATAGACCACGGCAGGGTAGAAACCTCATTCTATCCCCTTCAGTTAGAGGTCATTGAGTCTTGGAGTCAAACAGGCCCTTCGGCCCAACCTGCCCACACCGACATTTCCCACAAAGGGTTTAGTTTAGTTGTGTTTCGTTACCAAAGGCTGGTGGGCGTATGGAACGAGCTGCCGGAGGAGGTAGTTGAGGCAGGGACTATGCCAATGTATAAGAACCAATTATGCAGGTTCATCAATAGGACAGGTTTAAAGGGATATAGGCCACACTCAGGCAGGTGGGACTAGTGTGATGGCGCATGTTGGTTAGCGTGTGCAGGTTGAGCCAAAGGGCCTGTTTTCAAGTTGTACAACTATTTTTTAGAGGTGTCAGTATGCCATAACATCATAAACAAAAACACTGGTCACAATTGATATATAAATATATACATTTCTAATTATTGGCCATCAATACTTTCTGATCTTCTGTGACCACAAACCACATTGGCATATTGGTATATTTAAAATTGACACCAACACGAAACAGATGACATGGGAGAAAAAAGTTTGTATGGGATCACAGATGCCATCAACTATAATTTAAAAGGGAAAGCTGATTCAATATTAGGTAGAGATAGATTCGGGGGTAAAATGCTTTCCTTATCAGTTTAGATACCATAAATATCCCCAATTCTTAGAATTAATTCTAAAAATGGTTCAACCAAAAAGCTGACACAATCAGAATCCTTGAATGCTGTAAACATTTATGATTTTATTGTGCCTTTCCTCCATAACATGAATAAGACAGGCAGCAGCATCTTGTGTAATTTGAAAGTTACTCTGGTTACGGAATCACAGATACTACTGCAAGCATCATCAATAGTACTGAACGTTGCCATTTTAATTCACATGCACTGGTTTCACATATCACTCCTTTATACACAAGGGCGTTGAATCAGGTTACAGCTAATATCAACAGCTGCTGGGATCGCTGTCCAGTACAGGCCCCTGGGAAAGGCCCGAGCAGCTTTGTCAGTCCCACAGTCATTATTTTAACTAATCTCTTCTTGCTGGGAAATGACAACCTGAAAATGGCAGGTAGACAAAAATGCTGGAGAAACTCAGCGGGTGAGGCAGCATCTATGGAGCGAAGGAAATAGGCGACGTTTCGGGTCGAGACACTTCTCCAGTCTTCCTTCGCTATTCCCTTCGCTCCATAGATGCTGCCTCACCCGCTGAGTTTCTCCAGCATTTTTGTCTACCTCCGATTTTCCAGCATCTGCAGTTCCTTCTTAAACCTGAAAACGGTAGGCAAGTTTACAATGGCTAAATTAACCTTTAATACTTAGTACTTAAGAGATACAGCGTGGAACCAGGTCTGTCGGCCCACCGCCTCCCCACCAACACCCGTTCACACTAGTACTGAGTTATCCTACCTTCTCATCCACTCCCTACACACTAGGGGCAATTTACAGAGGGCCAATTAATCTACAACCCCGCACGTCTTTGGAATGGGAGAGGCACATGGAAGAAACCCCTGCGGTCACAGGGAGGACGTGCAAACTCCACATAGACAGCCCCCGTGGGCGGTGTGAGGCAGCAGCTCTACCCGCAACGCTACTGTGCCACCTTTTAATTCACTTCTTTTCTAAAATATGGATTATATTTGACTAGTCCATGGAAAACAACTTTGAGATGGCATGGTGGTACAATGAAACCCAAACTGATCTCCCAGCTAAGTCAGCTTTGCAACAACTGAAGAGAAGGAATGGGCAACGTTTCGAGTCGATACCCGTCTTCAGACTGAGTCAGGGGAAGAGGGAAACGAGTGATACAGATGGTGATATAGAGAAATATAGAACAAATGAATGAAAAATATGCAAAAAGTAACAATGATCAACGAAAGGATGAGCCCACAATGGTCCATTGTTGGCTGTGGGACAGGTGATAACGAGTTAACTCAACCGGACGACAATGAAACTAGTACTACAACTAGGGTGCGGGAGAGACACAGAGAGAAGGGATGCACGGGTTACTTGAAGTTAGGGAAATCAATATTTATACCGCTGGGTTGTAAGCTGCACAAGGTACAACTGAACACAATTGCCATTCCCCTTAATCTTCAGACCATCCATCTGAAATTGTTGTACAGAGATCTATGAATTTCCTGAGCATGAACACGTAATATTGACTGAAATTTCGACAGGAATTAGAGGGTAGCAAGCAACCAGGGAATTGAAATAAAGGCATACATGTTCTTCTAAGCAGCTCGCAGTCCTAAAGTGACACAAATTAGAGTGATTAAATTTAAGATATATTTACCTTTAACTGCCTGCTGGTTCCACAACACTCGGTAGGTCTTAAAGTAACGTTTGCAAGGAGCTCGCTTTACTGTTACTGCCGATCCACTCTGCAGTAACGGGGCAGAGAAGCACATCGCACCACGGAATAAACTGGCCATGATGAAGGGCAGACGGTGTTACTTCAAGCCACCCTGTAGGACAATTGAAAACAAAATGGTTAAGGCGATAATGGTAAAGTCGGTTTTTCCTCAAAGCACGCCTCCAGATTCAGGGACAGTCTCTTCCCAGCTATTATCAGGCAACTAAACCATCCTAGAACAACTAGAGAGCAGTCCTGAACTACTGTGTCTAGGAAGGAACTGCAAATGCTGGTTTAAACCGATGATAGGCACAAAAAGCTGGAGAAACTCAGCGGGTCAGGGAGCATCTCTGGAGAAAAGGAATAGGTGACGCTTCAAGTCGGGACTCTTCTTCAGACCCTTTTGTCTCAAGAAGGGTTTTGTTCCTGTGCAGTACTGTTGTATCTTCTACATATATCAGGTAATAAAGCAGTTAAAACACCATTTGGTTACATGCAAAATTGTTTAAGTTGATATGAAATGCAGGGACCTGTTACTAAATAGGAACTCTGCCAAATGTTATTCTAATGACTTTGCATCCTTCTTTTAACCTGAGTATTATTCTGCACCTCCAGCTAAGAGGTGTGTAGAAAGGAACTACAGATGCTGGTATATTTCGAAGGTAGACCCGAAATGCTGGAGTAACTCCCGCAGAGCAAACATATTAGTTGAGGCAGGGCTTGTTGGTTGGAGCTGAGATGGGTTGTGGATCGGGTCATTCATCAAGAACCTGGCGGTTGATGAGAGGAAGCTGGTCTTTTAAGGGCCTGTCGCACTTGGCGATTTTTTCGCCGACTGCCAGCGTCATTGACTGACGTATCAGGGTCGCTGATAGATTTTGAACGTTTCAAAATCCAAGCGGCGACAAAAAAAAAGTTGCGACACTTGAGGAAACACCGTCAATACGTCATCATGGAGCGATTTTTTCGGTGACCTGATACGTCAGTCAATGATGCTGACAGTCGCCGAAAAAAATTGCCAAGTGGGACAGGCCCTTAACTTGGAGGCAGCAGTTTTCAGGCTCCTGTACCTTCTTCCCAAATGGTAGCAGCATGAGAGATTGTGGCCAGGGTGATGTGGGTCTTTGACGATACCGGCTGCCGTCTTCAGGCAGCACTTCCTGCAGGTGATCCCTTCGATGGTGGGGAGGTCATTCCCCGTGATGGACCAGGCAGTGTTATCAGATGAACCATCCTATCAATACACTGCAAATGGCTCGATTGTAATCATGTACTGCCTTTCCGCTGGTTGGTTAGCACGCAACAAAAGCTTTTCACTGTACCTCGGTACACGGGACCATAAACTAAACTGAATAAGCTAAACTAAGTGTCCACCACTTTTTGCAGCCTCCCTTAGTTCATGAGCATTTGAATTTCCGAATCAGCCTGTGATGCAATCAGTCAGTATGCTGGCTGTAGAAGTACGATAAAGTATTCAGTGACATGCCAAAACTCTTCAAACAGCAGACCAGGTAGAAGCACTGGTGAGCTTTCTTTGTGCTTGCATCAATGTGCTGGGCCCAGTATAGATCATCAGGGATGTGTGCACCCAGGAACTTAAAGCTGTTGACTCTCCTCGCCGTCTGGTCCACACTGCCCGAGTACATTTAAAGCAACGTGAACTCCAAGAGATTTTAGTAAACTTAAAAGAAAGTAAATACTGTAAAACACTCAGCTTTCTGCGGGGGGAAAATATCATTTTGGCTTGATGACCTTTCATTTGAACTACATTAACCATATCAAGCTTTAGACAATATTCCCTACAAATTGGTTCTATGGTTTAAATACAATTATTTGACCCCCCCCCCCACACAGCAACATAAGAAAATGCCGGCTGTGGGTTGAACAACATTTTTGTTGAACAATATTTTTGTTTACAACCCTCGATCCCCCTTCCCAAGAAATATCCTTCACAAGGTATTGACTAATTAAAAACAAAAACATTTTCTGTCAAATGTTACCTGTGGGAAATGAAACTAAAAGCTTGATTTCATGTAGTCTGGGTTTTCTTTCAGGGAGGAGGTGTGGGGGTAAACCTCTGGTGATCTTTTCTAACACAAGTGTAGACCTTTTGCTTTTGAGGCCCTATTACTCTGCAGTCAAACATTACACAATTCATAAGGGAATTATTTGCAATGTGTGGAAGAGAGAATCTGATCGCAGAAACCCAGCGCTGGTGAGAAAGACTCCAAGGTGACCAAATAGCAAAGGCAGGCAGTGTGGAGAAGGACAGAGAGGACAAATGGGAGAATAGCAAGATAGGTGGAAACACACACCACATGTTAAAACAAACACTTGGACCCACAGTGTCCACTCCTGGACAACTATCCTTCTAGAATGAGGTCAATAGAAAATGAATGAAAGGTATCACAGAAAAGTGACTAAGGTCAAATCTCAGCAATGAAAGTTAGACACAAAATGCTGGAGTAACTCAGCGGGTCAGACAGCATCTCTGTAGAAAAGGAGACGTTTCGGGTCTGAAGAAATGTCTCGATCCAAAACGTCACCTATTCCTTTTCGCCAGAGATGCTGCCTGACCCGCTGAGTTACTCCAGCATTTTGAGTCTATCTACACTGTAAACCAGCATCTGCAGTTCTTTCCTACCCACAGCTGAGCAATGTTGCAATTAGAGTCGTAGAGCCAATGGAGACACGGTGCCCTTCGGCCCACCTTGTCCATGCTGCCCTAGTTGGCACACTGCCCAATTGCCCATTGACCTCTACACCCTTCCTATTAATGTATCTGTCCAAATGTCTTTTGAAAGCTGTGCTGCATTGGTTCCTGTGGTGCAAATGTCATTTAAGTCGCGTTGCATTGGTTTTAATGGCGCAAATGTCGCTTAAAAGAGGTGCTGCATTGGTTTTCATGGCGCATAATGTCATTTAAGTCGTGTTGCATTGATAATTATGGTGCAAATGTCATGTAAAAGTGGCGTTGCGTGGGTGTTTCTGGTGCAAAATGAAACAAAGGGGGCAAAGCGGTGCAGCGGTCGAGGCAGCTCCTGAATAACCTTCAGGCTGCCTTTGGGGAGACGGGAGCCGGGGAGCGGGTCCCAGACAGACAGACGGGGAGTGGGGACTCACCTCTCCCCGGGACCTGCAGGTAGTGTCTCTCCCCCCCCCTCCTCCCCCCTGCAGGGACCCACCTGAGTCAGCGGCAGCAGCAGCGGAGCCGGGCAGCGGAGCGGAGGCAGCGCCGGGGCCGGGCGGCTGGAGGAAGGAAGAGGCGGGTTCGCGGCCGGAGCTCGTCAGACACACGCTGCAGCGGGGGGAGGGATAGAGTGGAGAAAGAGAAAGTGGGGAGGGAGAGGGGGAACGTGGGAGGGAGGGAGGGAGGGAGAGAAAGTGGGGAGGGAGAGGGGGAACGTGGAGAGGGAGGGAGGGAGAGAAAGTGGGGAGAGAGAGAGAGGGAAAGGGAGAGGGAGAGGGAGAGAAAGTGGACAGAGAGGGGGAGAGAGAGGGAGTGAGAAAGTGGAGAGAGAAAGAAAGTAAGTGGGGAGGGAGGGAGAGAAAGAAAGTGGGAAGAGAGAGATGGAAAGTGGGGAGAGAAGGAGGGGGACAGAGGGAGTGAGAAAGTGGAGAGAGAAAGAAAGTGGGGAGGGAGAGGGAGAACGTGGAGAGGGAGGGAGAGGGAAAGGGGAGAGAAAGTGGAGAGGGAGGGAATGGGAGAGAAAAGAGGAGGAGGAGGAGAGGAGATAAAGAGGGGAGGGGAAGAGGACAGGTGGAGGTGATGGAAGAGGAGGTGAAGCAGAAAGGAGGGGAGAGGGGGATGAGAAGAGTAGAGGGGAAGAGTAGAGTGGAAGGGGAAGAGGAGGTGGTGGGGGAGAGGAGGTGAGAGTGAAGAGAGGGTGATGGGGTGTGTAAGGGAGAGGAGCAGGGGAGAAGCAAGGAAGGGAGGGAGGGATTAAACACAGCCCCCACCTCATTAAAGACAGGGGTAGGGTCTACACCTAACCAAGCTGCATCAGATCCACAGATAATTGCCTGGATTAATCTGACCCCAACCCACTTCAATGCAGGCAGAGGTAGTGGTCTGTAGCCCCACCCTCAAACTGCATCAGATGTGGGATTATGTCACAGTCTGCATTACACTCACCTCTTCAGTTTAGTTTATTGTCACGTGTACCGAGGTACAGTGAAAAGCTTTTGTCGTGTGCTAACCAGTCAACGGAAAGACAATACATAGAAAATAGGTGCAGGAGTAGGCCATTCGGCCCTTCGAGCCAGCAATGCTATTCAAAATGATCATGGCTGATCATCCAAAATCAGTACACCGTTACTGCTTTCTCCCCATATCCCGATTCCCTTAGCCATAAGAGCTAAATCTAACTTGAAACCATCCAGTGAATTGGCCTCCACTGCCTTCTATGACAGAGATACCCTCTCATCCTTTTAAATTCCAGCAAATACAAGCCCAGTCGACCCATTCGTTCATCATATGTCAGTCCAGCCATCCCGGGAATTAACCTGGTGAGCCTACGCTGCACTCCCTCAATAGCAATAATGTCCTTCCTCAAATAAAAAAAACTTAATGAGGGATTCTTTCGCTTCAATATGCAAACGTGTTTTGTTACTTTTTAACCAGTAGGTAAACACGCAGGAGATATTGAAATCTGTGCTGGAGATATTCAAATAACACGTGGATGATAGAATCATTTGGACATGCCAAATAGCTGGATTTTCTTTTCAGTACTTCTATCAGTGGTTTTGGTGTGTAATTCCAAATAAAGAGCAACAAAACTTTATTTTGCATAAAGGTAAAGAGGTTTGAAAAGTATGTGCTTTGACTTGTCTCTGTCACACAGCACATTAAATGCTGGTGTATCAAGTGCGTTCAAGTGACATAGAAACATAGAAAATAGGTGCAGGAGTAGGCCATTCAGCCCTTTGAGCCTGCACCGCCATTCAATATGATCATGGCTGATCATCCAACTCAGTATCCTGTACCTGCCTTCTCTCCATACCCCCTGATCCCTTTAGCCACAAGGGCCACATCTAACTCCCTCTTAAATATAGCCAATGAACTGGCCTCAACTACCTTCTGTGGCAGAGAATTCCAGAGATTCACCACTCTCTGTGTAAAAAATGTTTTCCTCATCTCGGTCCTAAAAGATTTCCCCCTTATCCTTAAACTGTGACCCCTTGTTCTGGACTTCCACAACATCGGGAACAATCTTCCTGCATCTAGCCTGTCCAACCCCTTAAGAATTTTCTACGTTTCTATAAGATCCCCCCTCAATCTTCTAAATTCTAGCGTGTACAAACCGAGTCTATCCAGTCTTTCTTCATATGAAAGTCCTGCCATCCCAGGAATCAGTCTGGTGAACCTTCTCTGTACTCCCTCTATGGCAAGAATGTCTTTCCTCAGATTAGGAGACCAAAACTGTACGCAATACCATGGAGTGACCATGGAGATGCATCAAGATTAATCAGATATAGAGTGATTAGGGTGATATAGGGTGTCGTAGTGGTATAGTTGCCGCTTTACAGACCCGGATTCGTTCCAGACTACCGTTGCTATCTGTACAAGTTTGTACGTTCTCCCCGTGACCACGTGGGTTTCCTCCTGTAGTTCTGGTTTTCTCCCACATTCCAAAGACATTCAGGTTTATAGGTTAATGGCTATGGTAAGGATTGTAAATTGTCCCTCATGTGTGGGATGGTGCAGGTATACAGGGGTCGCTGGTGGGCGCGGACTTGGAGGGCCGAATGTTCTGTTTCTGCTGCGTATCTCAAACTAAAAATTAAATCCTAGCCTATTGTGTGATGTAAATTCTATTTTGCTTTTCATTCCTATGCTAGTTGTCATAAAGAGGTATATACACTATCTATATCTGCATCTTCTATTTCCTTCAGACCTGCACGTTTATACATGTTTATCAAAATTGCTATTTTCTTATTGAATCAGGTCAGATGACATCTCAAGATAAATACTCTTGAACCTCTACAGATGTAAAGTAGAGAACATATTGACTGGTTGCTTCAGAGCCTGGTTTGGCAACTCGAACACCCAGCTATGAAGGAGATTAAAAAACGGTGGTGGACACTGCCCAGTCCTGTAGATCCCTTTGATCTGAAGGGTACTGACCTCCCCACCATCGAAGGCATCTACAGGAGCCGCTGCCTCAAAATGTCAGCCAATATCATCAGAGATCCACACCACCCTGGCCATGTTCTCATTTTGCTGCTACCATCAGAAGAAACATAGAAAATAGGTGCAGGAGTAGGCCATTCGGCCCTTCGAGCCTGCACCGCCATTCAATATGATCATGGCTGATCATCCAACTCAGTATCCCGTACCTGCCTTCTCTCCGGAAGGGACAAGAGTCTGAAAAACATGACCATCAGGTTCAGGAACAACTTCTTTCCAACAGCCATCAGGCTCTTGAACGCTACAGAAGACTAACCACAACTATGAACAATGGACCAACTTTAGTTGCACTAAGAAGGACTTTGGTTTTTTTTGCACTAGTATTAGGGTTATTAATTTATCGAACATTTGTTTATTGTACATTATACATGTGGATCATGTTTACAGGCCTGTTAAGCTGCTGTACATAAGAATTTCATAGTTCTGATGTTGATACATATGACAATTAAACACGTTGACTCTTGAGAGAGCAAATGTTGGGGCAACCATGATGGGATTTCAAATAAAATACCTCGGACTATCCTTGATTGGACTTTGCTGGCTTTACCTTGCACTAAACGTTATTCCCTTATCATGTATCTATACACTGTAAATGGCTTGATTGTAATCATGTATTGTCTTTCCACTGACTGGATAGCACGCAACTAAATATTTTTACTGTACCTCAGTACACGTGACAATAAACAAAACTGTAATGAAAAATTAAAAAAATTAATTTGCTACCCAAATCACACATAACCATTTTTACCCGACCAAAATGTACACCTTTTGCACACTTAATTTTAAATAATCAAATTTATTTACAGCAGAAGACATCAGTGGCAAGAAAAGAAAATGTTTTCTGAAACAGTGATGCTCCATATTTTTGCCTATAAATAAACATACACAATAGAATACATGACACATAAACACTAGTTTTCCAAATAAAGAGTTAAATCTCTTTGGTATTTCAGATGTGCATCCTGATAATATGTAAGCTTAATTATTGCATAGCAAGGGAATTCTTAACCATTTGCTTACACAGGATCTAATACCTTTGTGGAAATATGGATATTCATAGAAGTTAAACTTCTTAATTATCTACATTTCTGACATTGTAAATATATTTCTCATGTATATGTCACAAGAGGAAAGGCAAAAGCAAGTAATGACATTTAAAATATTTTTATAAATTAAAACGTATATATTTTCATGCTTTATTGAATTGACAATTTTGACCGATACATTGAAAGCGGAACTTGTGAATTATCTCCATATATGTATAATAAAATACAATGTTTTGTGCTTATCGAGAGATAACAATAAATATTTATGCGGAAATCAGTGCTAATTACTGTGCAGTTCGGAAGAGAATATATGTGATATTGGGTTTACATTGAATCCTAAGCTGTCAAAGAGGGAAAAGGCTTCCTTGACAGATTAATGCTGAAAGGACTGTTCATTTCATGACCTCATTAATATTTAGCTGTAGACATGAATGTGAAATACCTTATACTTTTGTAAGTGAATTTGAAACTGCAGCCTAAACTGCATGCAGGATATTGTGATATAACTGACAGTATCCAAACATGTGGGATACACAGTAAGACAATTAGAAATTAATTAGTATCGTCTTTAATTTAGTGGCAAAAGACTTGAGCCAGACGGTCCAGGGTTCAAATTCACTAGAGATTTTAGTGCATTATTTGTACTATGTTTTAATTGCAGAACTGAGCGAATGCTGCAATGTTTTTCACATCAGGCTGTGATGTAAACTCTCATCTGTCTTTGTAGGAATACATCCAAAAACAATTGCACTATAACTAACCCTTGAAAAGCAAGGAGTTATTTTAGTGTCCTCGGGAACATAATTTCTCAATCTTTAACAAATTATAATAACTCGTTTCCCATTAATACTACTGAGATCATGTGGCATATCATTTCTTGGCAAATTTCCACCCATTGTTATGAGGGCCAGTTATCTCACAGGAACAATATGAAGATCAAAGCTCGCTTTTGTTTTCTGTTGCATATTCCAACCTAGTATGATAAAGGCATTAGATTGTTTAGACACAAGGAACTGCAGATATTGGTTTACCAGAAAGACACAGAGCGCTAGAGTAACTCAGCAGGTCAAGTAGCATCTCTGGAGAACATGGATAGGTGACGTTTTTGGTCGAGACCCTTCTTCAGACTGATTGGAGCAGGGGAGAGAAAGCTGGGAGAGAGATAGGGGGTGGAGCAAAGCCTGGGGAGTGATAGGTGGATGCAGGTGAAAGGGGACTTTGATTGGACAAAGGCTTGAGATGAAAAGACAAAGAGTGTGAGATAGGGCAATAAGGATGGAAGAGGCGTGAAATGTGAAGCCAGAGGAAGGAATGTAGGCGGTTGAGGATGGAGTAAGTGGAAAGGGACAAATGGGCACAGTGAAGCCAATTAACCTACAAACTTGTAAGTCTTTGTAGTGTGGGTGGAACATTGAGCACCTGGAGAAAACAAACGTGGTCGCAGGGAGAAAATACAAACCCTGCAGACAGCACCCATAGTCAGGATTGAACCCGGGTCTCTGGCGCTATGAGGCAGCAACTCTACCGCTGTGCCACTGTGCTGCCCTGACTGAACGAGATTCAATTCTGTTCTGGAAGTTCAGTTTATTCTCTCAAAATGATTTGAGAGAATAAACGGAAGAATTTCATCTCAAGCGCAGCACAAGGATCTTCAAAGAAATAAAGTTTTCTCTTGTCTGGTGGACCACTGGTCGGACAATCGCAGTGGGCATCAGTTACTGGAAGAGGAGTTTCAGACGGAATGTGAACTGAAGTGGGAATGTAGAGCGAAATGGGAAAAAAACCTGCTCAATAACAAACCGAGCCATCAACAGACTCTGAAACAGGAAAGTACAAAAGCACTTCAAAGCATCAAACACTGAACTAACAAGAAAATAGTATTCAAAATATATAATTTTAAGAATAGAAAACAAGTTATAAGTATCATATAAGGCTGAAGATAAGAAGCAAATTAACTTAATGAAAGAAGCTAATGGAATCAACTGTGACCCATGAGGGTTTGCTGCACTTGCTTAGCGCAAAAATGGCAGATCACACGGCACTTGAATCTTTAGTACCAGCGGTATTTTTAGACCCATGTCAATCTAAATTCTTCAGAAATGCAGGCTGCAGATGATGGAATATCGAGGAACTCTGTTTAGGAAAGAACTGGAAATGCTGGTTTAAACCGAAGAGAGACACATAATGCTGGAGCAACTCAGCGGGACAGGCAGCATCTCTGGAGAGAAGGAATGGGTGATGTTTCGGGTCGAGACCCAGTAAGTTAGGCAGCATCTGTGGAGGGAATGGACAGACCAAGTTTGGAGTCGGGACCCATCTTCAGCCTGAAGTCCCAAGCTGAAACGTTGTCTGTCCATTCCTACATAGATGCTGCCTGAACAGATGAGTTCCTTTAGCATTAACTTCTTCACTAGAGTGCTGCAATAATATTTTGCTTAACGAAAACTACCTGAACAGGGAAGGATTATAATTCTCTTTCCAAAGTAGTTAGCAGATCATCTGATGTGCTGCATCAAATAAAAACTACATTTTGAACAAGTTTACCCCGGAGAAGTTTGACAAGCTGTGCCACTTAAATAAATACCTTAGATTCAAAATAACAAGGTCTGAAACCCTTCTACAGTTCAAGATGATACTGATATTTTGTAATCTACTAGACATTATTTTTGTGAGACCTGAACTAATAAAACAAAGGATTACAATATATAATTTGCTACCAGTAAGCACAGAGTACATAAATTTGCATATAGACATGGCAGTTTTGTCACGATTAAAGGATTGAATTCAGTTGGTCAGTTATAGAGATAATAGGAAATGATTGATTTAAGGCTGTTGTGTTGAATTGATGCATGGACCCTTTTTGTCTCTTCAATTCTTATAGCATTTTTGTCCCATAAGAGTCAGAGGTTGATTTACACCAGGCAAGGCTTCAGCACTAAACCTTCCTCAATTGTTTGAGATGATGTGATTGAGAATTCGTAAGGCTCTGGAGGATAAAGAGTGAAAACAATGATATGACAAAGTGACAAGTCAGCTCACAGAGTCGTAGAGTGATACAGCGTGGAAACAGGCCCTTCGGCCCAACTTGCCCACACCGGCCATCATGCCCCATCTACACTAGTCCCGCCTGCCTGTGTTTGGCCCATATCCCTCGAAACCTGTCCGATCCATGTTCCCATCCAAATGTTACTAAAACATTCATGTGCAAATGATACTGTAAGCGGAGAAGTATATTGGAAACATGAGCACGAATGGAACCACAGGTTTGTCCTTCTTTTCCCAGTGATCAGGAATTGGGAGAGTGTACAGGAGATTGCAAAAGTGTTTACAATGAGTAATGCGATAACTTCAATGCGTAGGTTTTATGTCAAGACCCCAATCACATGGTGCTACGCATCTCAAGATCCTGAGGACATTTTGCCTCCCAAATTTGCCACACAGCAATAAAAAAAGAAACAGTTTGTTTTCAACACAAAGTCAATCCTTTTCTCGAGTATAGACAGAAAAAGCTGGAGTAGCCCAACGGGACAGGCAGCATTTCTAGAGAGAAGGAATGGGTGACGTTTCGGGTCGAGTCCCTTCTTCAGACTGATGTCAAGGGAGTGTGTTTTCCCTTTTCTTGAGTAATTGACTGGAAAGCAAAACCCTCTCGAGGATGGAAATGGGAAATAAAAACATAACTGGAAATTAAAAGCAGCATCGGAGTAACGATGCATTTGAACGAGGGAAGAAAAACAGCAAGCAGATAAATGAATCCAAAAGTCTTAAAACAGACATTCCCGCTTTGATTTTTCCATTTCGGAAAAAATGTGGTCCTAATCTACGGAATAACTGAATCGAGCACTGGCTTGGAGAAAACGTATTGCAGATATACTCCAACAATTTGCATGGGTTACCATTGTATTTCACCGAAGAAAGATCGTGAAAATGTGACTGTTTACCGAACCGTCAAAAGCAGTAGGTGTTTGTAATTGCAGAGTAAGGTTTTCAAAAAAATATACATACATTCAGATATAAATCAATTGTCTCCTCGTGAAAGGAGACCTTGAAAAGGCACTAGTTCCTCAAATGAGGGCACAGCAACAGGACCACAGAGTAACATTCTTAGACAGAATACAATATAAATTGGGGCCCTGAAGTGAAAAAAAAAAGATTTATATTACATATACGTTGCAAAGTAAATCCTCCATTTTCAAAAGCTCTGTGATCTTGCTTGCAAACGTCTATTTAGGTTGAGCAGCATGAATCATTGCAACCATTGTTTGTTTTGATTTGTAAAAAAATGTTTTGTTGACCAAAAAGGGTAAAAAAATATTTACAGCGTGGGAACACAAGCTTGTGCCGTAATGGGGATGTCAACGGTTATACGAACAAGTGCTTCAACTGGACGTTCGTTCATCCCCACGTTCACAGCAGAAGATATTCTAACCATTGAACCATTGTTAACCATCTTGCCAGAGAGGAGAGAGTCCACCTTGTAACTATAATCAGCGGGCAGCTTTTATAACATTAATATGCCACGGCTCCACGAAAGGAGAGTTCACTGTGCCTTTTCACCAGGTGATTGGTTCAAGCTCTATCGAGGTCTGCAGCGCAGTGTACACCATGGGCAGGTATAAAGTGAGGAGAAGCACCCTTTCCGCTGCAGAGCTGAGGCCCTACAGTTTTACATTTTTCTCGCTGCTGTTCATGCTGACGGCATCCGTCGTCTTCTTGCGCAGGTTCTCGATCCAGCTGGTGCTGCTCAGCATGAACCTGCCGGTCAAGGCCGGCGACGGGTTATTGAAGCGCATGTTGCGTCCTGAAGTGATCAGCTCGCCAAAGCCTTCCTGGTGGGCGAAGGCGTAGCCCGACCTCCGCGAACTGGTGCGGTTCACTCGCCGCATGCGGTGCGTGGTCGGCCGCAGTTTCTTCCTTGCCCGTTGCATGTATCGCACCTGCAAATGACGCAAGAGCACCACGATTAGAGTCATTGAAAGACACAGCATGGAAACAGGCCCCGTCGGCACACCGGGTCCACAACGACACATGATCTGTTCAAGAAGGAACTGTGCAGATGCTGGAAAATCGAAGGTAGACAAAAGTGCTGGAGAAACTCAGTGGGTGCGGCAGCATCTATGGCCATTTCCTTCGCTCCATAGATACTGCCGCACCCGCTGAGTTTCTCCAGCACTTTAGTCTACCTACGACACCTGATCTTATGGAGGTGTACAAGATCACGAGGGGAATAGATTGGGTAGATGCACAAGCCGGAGCTACAGGGAGAAGTTGAGCAGACGGGGACTCTATTTCTTGGAGCTCAGGAGGATGAGGGATGATCTTATAGAGGTGTACAAAATCTTGAGAGGAATAGATCGGGTAGACACACAGAGCCTCATGCCAAGAGTAGTGGAATTGAGAACCAGAGAACATAGGTTTAAGGTGAGTGGGGGAAAGATTCAATGGGATTCTGAGGGGTAACTTTTTCACAACGATTTACGATGCTTTGTCAGACTAACTACTTTCTGCGCTGTGCTGCCTCGAACTATGGTCCTGCCCTCCTAATGGGGCGGCTCGGTGGCGCAATGGTAGAGTTGCTGCCTTACAGCGCCAGAAACCCGGGTTCGATCCTGACTACGGGTGCATTCTGTACAGTGTTTGTACGTTACCCCTGTTAATTGGCTTGGTAAAAATGTAAATTGTTTCTGGTGTGTGTAGGATAATGTTAGTCTGAGGGGACCGCAGGTCGGTGCGGACTCGGACTCGGACTGTTTCCGCGCTGTATATAAACTAAACTAGATGAAGTCAAGAGTCAAGAGAGTTTATTGTCATGTGTCCCAGATAGAACAATGAAATTCTTGCTTTGAATCAGCACAACGGAATATAGTAGGCACGAATATAGAACATATCATATCAGTGTGTAAGAAAGAACTGCA
>NC_045989.1:21057645-21130145 GCF_010909765.2 Amblyraja radiata | reverse complement strand
AACAAAATATTGTTGACAGAGTTACAGTTCACTTTATAACTTCCCAGAGCTTAAGGAAAACCAAGAATGGATCAAAAATATAGCAAGTCCGGCCTTGTTTTTTTCATAGAGGCATAGAGTCAGGTAACAGGCCCTTCGGCCCAACTTGCCCATGTTGACCTAGGTGCTACAGCACAGTAACAGGCCCTTTGGCCCAACTCGTCCATGTTGACCTAGGTGCTACAGCACGGTAACAGGCCCTTCGGCCCATCTCGTCCATGTTGACCTAGATGCCCCATCTAAGCATCTGAGGCCAATGGAGGCCATTGCAGAGAGGAATAGCTGGAGCATGTTGTAGCTTAACAGTCTCACTGTCAAACTTTCCTCAGACATATTGGCATGAAAACAATTAACAAGGCTGATTATTTAAAAAATAAATCCATGCCTCCATAAAGTAATGACTAAGTGAATCATTACAACATAATCTTCATGTGGCAACTACCCTCTGAGGATCAGGCCCACCAAAGTATATTTGGCGATTATGTTTATCACACCTGCAGTTTGCATTTATTGTCTTATCCATTAAGATAATTGACTTTTTTCTTCTCAAATACAGTAGATGAAGCCAACTCATCGATGATAAATGCAAAGCATATTAAAAGTTGACCATCTGGGTTAGTTTTGCTTTAGTTCCAGATAATAGGTAACATGAAAATCCAAGATTAAACTGTGCGTAGATTAAACTGTTTAGTTCCGATGTTATTGAATTGAGTTCTTAAATGTCTAGACAGATATAGAGTTGTGACTGTGGAATTCAAGCCTATAAAGTCTATGGTGATATCAAAACAGGCCTCCATTGAAGAAACACAATATATAAATAACCCTGGTCTAACCCTGGTGGACAGCAGCCTGTTTAATTATAAAAATCCAAGAATGAGAAATTGTAAAATGTACAGCTATGTTTTTAAAGATGGCTTGTTGAGGATCAGTACTATGGTTGCAAGCATTTGCGTGTGTTTAATTGAATTTGGATCTGCTAAATCATCTTTCGATTAGAGCTTGTAAGAAGATGATTTGCGGCTGTTTTAAAGCTTAACGTGCAGACAGCAGATCAGGTTGAGTTTAATCCCTTTTAATCAAGTGGACGCAAGGTTTAAATTATTGTGGTCTGTGTGTACTGTTTCATGCGTCTAATAAAGGCGTTTGTTTCCTCAATGGATTTGATCTCGAATACAGACAGCACAGGATATTTCTGCATATATACTTAAGATAAATGCCAAAGTATCGCGCACCAACCACCAACCTGGACACACTGCAGCAGAGCCACTGTCGTGCCGCTGCCGATCGGAACGCCTGTTGATGTTTAGTAGAGAGTAGAGTGTTTAATTTGTTCATGATATATGTATTTTTATTTCTATTTATTTTTTACTGCACACTGAATGGACACTGGCTGAGCAACGTTTTTTTGTTTCCTCTGGGTATGTGAGTACTCAGGAAAATGACAATAAAGATATACTATACTATACTATACTATACTATACTATACTATACTATACTATTTTCATTGCAATATGTTTTAATTAGATGTGGTGTTACATGTAGCAATCATAAATGATAAGCCATACCATTATACTGCCTCATTATACATTATACTTGCATTATACATTATACATTATACTTGCCTCATACTGTGTTTTGTATTGAATTCTGTCTTTACTTTGTGTACTAGTCATGTCTCTACTATTTATTTCATTCCCCTTACATGTTTTTCCTCTACATGCTCAATTTTTGTAAGGTGTCCTTGAGACTCTTGAAAGGCGCCCATAAATAAAATGTATTAGAAACATAGAAACATAGAAATTAGGTGCAGGAGTAGGCCATTCGGCCCTTCGAGCCTGCACCGCCATTCAATATGATCATGGCTGATCATCCAACTCAGTATCCCGTACCTGCCTTCTCTCCATACCCTCTGATCCCCTTAGCCACAAGGGCCACATCTAACTCCCTCTTAAATATAGCCAATGAACTGGCCTCGACTACCCTCTGTGGCAGGGAGTTCCAGAGATTCACCACTCTCTGTGTGAAAAAAGTTCTTCTCATCTCGGTTTTAAAGGATTTCCCCCTTATCCTTAAGCTGTGACCCCTTGTCCTGGACTTCCCCAACATCGGGAGCAATCTTCCTGCATCTAGCCTGTCCAACCCCTTAATATAATAATAGTATTATTATTATTATTATTATTATGACACTGATTAGAGCTACACATGTTTGTATATGCTAAAACTGATAAGGTAATGAGTGCGTGTCATTTAAATAATTCATATTTTTTTTAAATAAGCTTACCAAGGCATTCTAAAAGATGCTGATATTCTTTTACGGATGATGATGATACGTTATTGTCACATGTGCCTACGTGCTAAGGCACAGTGAAAATCGCTGTTTTGTGTACAATCCAGTAACATCATAGTGTAGACAAGCACAAGCATAGATAAGTCCAATGGTGCAATAATTGTAGTGTAACAGTAGACCTCACCGAGACTAGTACACAAAGATTCGCCACGTTTCTGGCGCCCACAAAGTTTCACAGCTCATAAGAGTGAAGTCTTATCTTGGCTTTCAAGGCCTGTTGTCACGGCGACACAGATCCTCTCCTCCGTCCGCCGCCATCTTGCAAATGGCCCTTTTTCCATCGCCGACTCCCACACTCCACAAAGACGTACAGGTTTGTGGGTTAATTGGCTTGGTATAACTGTAAATCGTCCCTAGTGTGTGTAGCATAGTATTATGTGCGGGGATCGCTGGTCGGCACAGACTCGGTGGGCCGAAGGGCCTGTTTCCGCGCTGTATCTCTTAACAAAACTCAAACTAAACTAAAGAACGGTGATCCCGCGGCACTGTCCGTGGATTTGAAAGTTACTCCCAATTAAATGCTTAAGTGTGAACAGCAGGTTCTTTATTCATTATTTTTCATGCATAGAGCACGATTTGGGGAAAACAAGAAGCTTTTCTAATTCCTTATTATGTCCTAAACGAATACTTCTCAACCTACTTATCAGTTTTTGTCACCCTGCTACAGGAAATATGTCATTAAACTGGCTCAGAGTGCAGAGAAGTTTCATGAGGATGTTGCCAGGACCGGAGGGCATTGCTATATAGGGAGATGAGCTAAGCTAGCAGCATTTTCCTTTACCCTGACTCTCAGTCTGAAGAAGGGCTTTGACCCAAAACGTCACCCATTCATTCCTCCTATCTAGAGATGGTGCCTGTCCCGCTGAGTTACTCCAGAATATTGTGTCTCCCTTTGTTGTAAACTAGCATCTACAATTCCTCCCTACACAGCTACAGTGGGCAGAATCTTCCTTGGAGTGCAGAAGGCTGAGGGGTGATATTATGGAGATATATAAAATCTTAATAAGAGTACATAGGGTGACCGCACAGTCTTTTACCTAATGTAAAGGAATAATGAACCAGAGGACATAAGTTTACGGTGAGACGGGAAAGATTTTATAGGAACCTGAGGGTTAACTTTCTCACACAGAGGATGGC
Source organism: Amblyraja radiata (assembly GCF_010909765.2). Taxonomy (NCBI): domain Eukaryota; kingdom Metazoa; phylum Chordata; class Chondrichthyes; order Rajiformes; family Rajidae; genus Amblyraja; species Amblyraja radiata. The sequence goes on along the minus strand of NC_045989.1, from coordinate 21,126,622 downwards.
GGGTATATGTAATGAGCTGCCAGAGAAGGTAGTTGAGGCAAGTATTATAACAACATTTGAAAGACGTTTAAACAGTTACATGGATAGAAAAGGTTTAAAGGGATAAGGACCAAATGCGGGCAGGTGGGACTAATGTAGATGAGGCATCTTGGTCGGCAAGGACGGGTTGGGCCCAAGGGCCTGTTCCTCTGCATGGTTTAATTATCAGGGTTCCATCCCTACCTCCAGCATCAGTCTTTGTGGTAGAGCGAGCCATGACAAATAAGGTGGATAATTTTTTTAAATTGGATATCTAGGTTTTAATTTTTGAGGTTTCAGTACCCTGTACTGATGTGCACTGTCCCAAAATAGTTAAAAACTAGATTTCCAATTTGTTTAAAAAATTGTTAAAAATAATATATATTAATCATATTAGGCAGGCCTGTAAACTGCTCGACTTTTCCTTTTTGATTTCACTTTTAATTTCAAGTTTTTGTGTACCTTGTGTGTTGTGACTGTCGGCAGACCAATTCCCCACCTGGGATGAATAAAGTTTAATCGGATCGCATCGTATCCTTTCACTCAGAGGGTGGTGGGTATATGGGAACAAGTTGCCAGAGGAAGTAATTGAAGCAGGGACTATAACAATATTTAAAAGATACTTGGACAGGCACACGAAGCGGAAAGGTTTAGTGGGACAAGGGTTGGAAAGAATGAATGAATTGGGCCGAAGGGCCTGTTTTGGTGCTGTTTGACTCCAGGAACTCGGCCTCTTTTTGACTGAAGGCAACCATCGGGTACGTACCTGTCTACGAACAGAATTCTTTGCCTTTTACGTTTGCCATTTCCATCAAAGTTGTGGTGTTGAAAGGCCGAACAACTCCAAATGGATTCATTCAACACTTAAGGCACACAGATATCAGTCCCACAGCACAGTCGAAACACTTACTATAATTGCAGTGTTTGAAGAGCCCATTCAATGCCACAATATTGTCGTTAACTGCTTTTCTTTTTCTATCATTCCTTTTAGGTTGAGCTTTATTAGTGTCAGGTGGACCAAGGTACGGTGAAAACCTATGCTTTACATGCCAAACAAATCAGATAATACAATACATACATGCAATCAAGTCAAGCACAAATACAACAGATGGAACAAAGGGGAAGATACTGAATGCAAAATAATAGTTTGCAGCCGAAATGGACACAAAGTGCTGGAGTAACTCAGCAGGTCAGGCAATATCTCTGGAGAGCCATGTTCTTTTGTGTATTCACCAGCATCTGCAGTTCTTTGTTTCTGTAGAGGATTCAAGAGGATTTCAGTATAGGAGTAAAGAGGTTCTTCTGCAGTTGTATAGGGCTCTGGTGAGACCACATCTGGAGTATTGTGTACAGTTTTGGCCTCCTAATTTGAGGAAGGACATCCTTGTGATTGAGGCAGTGCAGCGTAGGTTCACGAGATTGATCCCTGGGATGGCGGGACTGTCATATGAGGAAAGATTGAAAAGACTAGGCTTGTATTCACTGGAGTTTAGAAGGATGAGGGGGTTTCTTATAGAAACATATAAAATTATAAAAGGACTGGACAAGCTAGATGCAGGAAAAATGTTCACAATGTTGGGCGAGTCCAGAAGCAGGGGCCAGAGTCTTAGAATAAAGGGGAGGTCATTTAAAACTTTTTCACCCAGAGAGTTGTGAATTTATGGAATTCCCTGCCACATAGGGCAGTGGAGGCCAAGTCACTGGATGGATTTAAGAGAGAGTTAGATAGAGCTCTATGGGGCTAGTGGAGTCAAGGGATATGGGGAGAAGGCAGGCACGGGTTATTGATAGGGGATGATCAGCCATGATCACAATGAATGCCGGTGCTGGCTCGAAGGGCCAAATGGCCTGCACCTATCTATATTACTAAAAGTCTGTTCTTGACCGATTTTGGCCATCTGTGCTGCGATTCCGAGAGAACGCCGCCACCTACGGCCGTCATTTTTGGCCACCTTGCTCAGAGCCCCCCTCCGCCGCATGTGTGCTGAGGATTTTTCCCGTTGATTAAAAATGACAGAGATATTAATGTTTTTACAAAATTCCCCATTCTCTCTGCTGCCCCCGCTGGCGGCAGGGGGGAGGGACTATAAAACCAGGAAGTGGTGTGCCACACAGTCTCTTCAGGATGGAGGAAGGCAGAGGGTCACGTTTCTCTGAGCTGTGAATAACACTGAACACATGTTTACTCAAATGTAAGTGCCCTTAGTGGTTCTAAAATGCTTGCAGAATGTGTCTATTGGTTCTAAAGCTTGCAAAAAATGTCTCTATTGGTTCTAAAGCTTGCAAAAAAATGTCTATTGGTTCTAAAGCTTGCCAAAATATGTCTATTGGTTCTAAAGCTTACAAAAAAAGTCTATTGGTTCTAAAGATTGCAAAAAAAATGTCTATTGGTTCTCAAGCTTGCAAAAAAATGTATATTGGTTCTAAAGCTTGCAAAAAATGTCTATTGGTTCTAAAGCTTGCAAAAAAAAATGTCTATTGGTTCTAAAGCTTGTAAAAAAAAGTCTATTGGTTCTAAAGCTTGCAAAAAAAATGTCCATTGGTTCTAAAGCTTGCAAAAAAATGGCCATTGGTTCTAAAGCTTGCAAAAAAATGACTATTGGTTCTAAAGCTTGCAAAAAAAATGCCTATTGGTTCTCAAGCTTGCAAAAAAATGTCTATTGGTTCTAAAGCTTGCAAAAAATGTCTATTGTTTCTAAAGCTTGCAAAAAGTGTCTCTATTGGTTCTAAAGCTTGCAAAAAGCTTCCCTTCCCCCCCCCCCCGGTTGGCTTGGCTTGGGTGTGTCTTGAAATTGAAAGGCACTACTTACTGCAAATGGTGGCATGAAGTTGAAAGGCACTACTTACTGCAAATGGTGGATTGGTTGCTTTGGCTTGAAGTTGAAAGGCACTACTTACTCCAAATGGTGGCTTGGGTGTGGCTTGAAGTTGAAAGACACCACTTACTGCAAATGGTGGCATGAAGTTGAAAGGCACTACTTACTGCAAATGGTGGATTGGTTGCTTTGGCTTGAAGTTGAAAGGCACTATTACTGCAAATGGTGGCTTGGGAGCTTTGACTTGAAGTTGAAAGGCACTACTTCCTGCAAATGGTGGCGTGGGTGCAATGGCTTGAAGTTGAAAGGCATTACTTACTACAAATGGTGGCATGAAGTTGAAAGGCACTACTTACTGCAAATGGTGGCTTGGGAGCTTTGAAGTTGAAAGGCACTACTTCCTGCAAATGATGGCTTGGTGTGGCTTGGGTGTGGCTTGAAGTTGAAAGACACCACTTACTGCAAATGGTGGCATGAAGTTGAAAGGCACTACTTACTGCAAATGGTGGCTTGGGAGCTTTGGCTTGAAGTTGAAAGGCACTATTACTGCGAATGGTGGCTTGGTTGCTTTGGCTTGAAGTTGAAAGGCACTACTTACTGCAAATGATGGCTTGGGTGTGGCTTGAAGTTGAAAGGCACTACTTACTGCAGATGGTGGCTTGGGTGCAATGGCTTGAAGTTAAAATGCATTACTTACTGCAAATGGGGGCGTGGGTGCTTTGGCTTGTAGTTGAAAGGCACTACTTACTGCAAATTGTGGCTTGAAGTTGAAAGGCACTACTTACTGCAAATTGTGGCGAAGTTGAAAGGCACTACTTACTGCAAGTGGTGGCTTGGTTGCTTTGGCATGAAGTTGAAAGGCACTACTTACTGCAAATGGTGGCTTGGGAGCTTTGACTTGAAGTTGAAAGGCATCTCTTACTGCTAATGGTGGCTTGGGTGTGGTTTGAAGTTGAAAGTCACTACTTACTGCAAATGGTGGCTTGGATGCAATGGCTTGAAGTTGAAAGGCACCACTTACTGCAAATGGTGGCATGAAGTTGAAAGGCATTATTTACTGCAAATGGCGGCTTGGGTGCTTTGGCTTGAAGTTAAAAGGCACTACTGTAAATGCACTTACTTCCTGTTTGCACTCTATATTGATTTTAAATAAAACGCTACCACTTACGGCTGTGATTTTTGGCCATCTTACTCTGAACAGGTGCAGAGAATTCTTCCCATCAATGAAAAATGAAAGTGTTATTAGTTTTTTTTTAAATGTTGAGAATCTCTCTCCTGTCAATCACTCCATGGAAGCCACACCTTTTCCGGTGGGGGTGGGGAGGGGTTATAAAACCCGGAAATGTGGGTGTGGCTCAGTATCTGCAAGATGGAGGAGGGAGAGGTCACGACTCGCTGTCTTTAGTGGCTTTGCACCCTACTTCAAATGGTATGAAACTGCACTTGAATTTGGTGGCCTTGCACCCTGCTAGAAGTGGTAAGAAACTGCACTTGAATTTGGTGGCCTTATACCCTGCTTGAAATAGAATTTCAAGGATTAGCCGTGAGTCAACTACCAGCCCACCAGCCGTGAGTGAGTGAGTTGCCAGCACAACAGGCTTGATTGACTGAGACGCCAGCCCAAGAATCCATTTGGCGCACAATTTGCATACTAGCCCTCTGGAAACCAGTCCCTTCAGCCCACAACACCCATACTAGCGCTCCAGAAAGCCCCCCCCCCCCCCCCCCCCCAACTGGCCACCAATATTAGAATTGGTGGAGAGGTGGAATATTGCGTTGGATGACCAGCCCTCCTGTGTGATGCTGGGACCCAACGGGTCCCACTTAGTCTAGTTTTCTATGTTTCTATGTAGTTCTCTGCATTACCGCGCATCAGTTCCACAGTCTGAAGAAGGGTCTCGACCTGAAACATCACCCGTTCCTTCTCTCCAGAGATGCTGCCTGTCCCGCTGAGTTCCTCCAACATTTTTGTGCCTGAGATTGGTATCAAGTGTGGAGGGGATGATGGTGTTGCGCGCCGAGCTGCAGTCGGTGATGATACAGACAATGCTACTGAGGTTTCCTTCGATGAGTGAGCGCTTGTCGATGTTGAGGGCAGCCTCGGGCACGATGTTCCCACGAGTCAAAGGTTCGGGAAAAAGGCTGAGAGGAGAGTCGGGAAGCGATGGGCAGAGAGAGCTAAATGTTCACTGCCAGCCCTCAGTGGACATTTGGAGACTTGCAAAAGTTTCTCCTTTACTTTAGACTTTAGTCTTTAGAGATACAGCATGGAAACAGGCCCTTCGGCCCACCGAGTCCACACCGACCAGTGATCATCTCCTGCTCCCATGAATTTTTTTCCCTTCAGAACGGGACAGTGGCAGAGCTGGTAGAGCCACTGCTTCACAGCGCCAAAGACCCAGGTTCGATCCTCGGGTGCTGGCTGTGTAGAGTTTGCACGTTCCCCCTGTGACTGCGTGGGTCACCTCCGCGTGCTCCGGTTTTCTCCCACATCTCAAAGAAGTGGGGGTTTGTAGGTTGATTGGCCTCTATAAAATAGAAATGTGTCTAGTGTGTAGGGAGTGGATGAGAAAGTGGGATAACATAGTTGGCGTGGACTCAGTGGGCCCAACAGCCTATGTATCTCTAAACTAACTAAACCCCCACCCTAGTTGGCAAGTAACACCCGCATTTCTTTCCCCCACCCCCTCTCTCCCACCCTCCCCCACCCCAGGCATCCTACTAGTTCCACTGTTCACATCCTTGTGTCCCTGTCGTCAGTACATCTTCCCCAGCCAACAATGGACCATTGTGGACTCCACCCTTCCTGATGTCATCAGTCGCCGGCCCTGTTTTCTGGCCTTTTCTATCTTTCACTCTGAAGAAGGGTCCAGACCCGATACATCACCTATTCCCTTTTATCCAGAGATGCTGCCTGGCCCGCTGAGTTACTCCGGCATTTTGTGCCTATCTTAAACTAAACATTCCACTGACTCACATGGTTGATTGTATATGGGTCAACGTGTGATGAGCGTTTGATGGCACTGGGCCTCTGCTCGCTGGAGTTTAGAAGGACGAGGGGAGGACCAGTGAATGGTGAGAGGCCCGGATAGAGTGGATGTGTAGAGGTATTCCCACTAGTGGGAGAGTCGAGGACTAGAGGTCATAACATCATAATTGAAGGACATTCCTTTAGGAAAGAGATGAAGAGGAATTTCTTTAGTCAGAGGGCGGTGAATCTGTGGAATTATTTGCCGCAGAAGGCTGTGGAGGCCAAGTCAATGGACATTTTTAAGGCCGAGATAGATAGATTCTTGATTAGCACGTGTGTCAGGGGTTATAGGGAGAAGGCAGGAGAATGGGGTTCAGGGGGAAAGATAGATCAGAGATGATTGGATGGCAGAGTAGACTTGATGGACCGAATGGCCTTATTCTGCTCCTATCACTTATGAACTTATCACAATGCTATTTACATATCCTGTTCTTGAGTGGCTCCTTATACATCAAAGGAGACATGGTGGAGAGAGTCAACGACTTTAGGTTCCTGGGAATAAACATCTCCCAGGACCTCAAATGGCAAATGAACACCGTCACTCTCTTGAAGAAGTCTCATCAGCGGCTGTATTTCCTGAGGTCTCTACGGAGAGCTAACGTCTCACAGCCGCTGCTGCTGTCCTTCTATCGATGCGCCGTGGAAAGTATCCTCTCCTATGGAATCCTGGTGTGGTTTGCCACCTGTACTGTGGCTGAGAGGAGGGCGCTGCAGGGAATTATAAAAACTGCGCAGCGCATTACAAACGCTAACCTGCCCTCCTTGGATGACATATACAAGGCCCGATGCTTCCGCAGGGCCATAAATATCAAGAAGGACACATCCCACCCTGCCAACCACCTTTTTACTCTGCTACCCTCGGGGAGGCGACTCAGGTCTCTGCAGGCTCGCACCGGTAGACTAAAAAATAGTTTCTACCCATGTGCGATAAAAGAGCTTAACTCCAATAGTGAACACTGGGAAGCAAGAAGTAACTTCGAGGAATACCGCTAAATTCTTTTAAACTTTTTAAAAAATGTATCTATTATTTTACTATTAACTGTACATATGTGTATTGGTTGTCGTGTTGTATTTCTTTTAACGGAGGAGAAGCAAATGGAATTTTGTTGCTCAGTTTTGTGCAATGACAATAAACATATTCTATTCTATTCTATTCTATTTTATCCCATTTCCTGTTCCTTTAAGCAGTCGCCTACAATTAGTAATTCTGTCCCCTAGTGCGGAATAGAAACTTTCTCTTTTGTTTAATTGCTGCTTCCTGTGTAGATATGATAGCTCTCTGTACACCCACCATCTCTCCCCCACTCTGGAGTCTTGTGGTCCTGTGGTGAGTCTCATCGATCGACAATGCTGAGTAATTGGATTTAAGAGTTTCTTCAAACCACATTGGCATTCATTACTATCCGTTTTGCCAGTTGCTGCGTATTTAGCGGAGACAGTAAGCCAGCCCCAGTATTACTGTGCGGCACGGTGGAAAACAGAGGTGAGGGTAGGGCGAGTGATAGGTGGATACCGGTGTGATTGCCAGCTGGGTGGAGTAAGTGACAACGGTTAGAGATAAAAATGAGACCAAAGGGGGTCAGATAAGGAAAGAAAAAGAGGAGTGAAAGGTAAAGCCGGAGGGATGAGATACGAGTGGAAAGGGATAAATGTGGACAAAGGCTCTGCTGTTTTTGCTGCCTTGCCTTATCATGAGAAATCAGTGAAGTTTGTACGAATAACGGCGCCTAAGTTACATGTGAGGTAATGTTTATGTGGTAAACTGTGTACTTTTGCAACTGTAACAAAGTTTGCAAAGTTATTGGACAAAACACAAAGTGCTGGAGGAACTCAGCTGGTTAGGCCGCATCTGTGGAAGGAATGGGCAGGCGACATTTAAGGGAACTTACTCCAGGTAAAATAGTTCTTTGTGCAGATGATGAGTTGATGCACGGAAGGGCATGGAACAATCTTTAAAAGATGACCTCCCAACTTTGATACTTAATATACTGCCTGATGGACGTCAAGTACATGGATAGCAAAGGTTGAGAAGGATCTGGGCTAAATGTGGCCAAGTGGGACTAGATGGGGCATCTTGGTCGGCTTGGACCAGTTGGGCCGAAGGGTCTGTTTCTGTGCTGTACGACTCTATGACTCAGTGGAGTTTCTGTCAGGAATACGCGGTGTGTCTAGCCAGGCTTTCTCAGCTCGGTGGCCTTGAGACAACCTTCTGACTGGTCCTTCTGGCACTTTAACCTTCATCGGTTTTTGGTACATTGGCCTTCAACAGTCAGAGTATTGAGTATAGAAGTTGGAGGGTCATGTTGCAGTTTTATAAGACATTGTATTTAGAGTATTGTCTTCAGTTCTGGGCACCATGATATAGGAAAGATGTTGTCAAGCTGGAAAGGGTGCAGAGAAGATTTACGAGGATGTTGCCAGGACTAGCGGGTCTGAGCTTTAGGGAGAGGTTGAGCAGGCTGGGACTCTATTCCTTGGTGCTCCGGAGGCTGAGGGGTGATCTTATAGAGGTGTACAAAATCATGTCAGGAATAGATCGGGTAGACGCAGAGTTTCTTGCCCAGAATATGGGAATCATGAACCAGAGGACATAGGTTTAAGGTGAAGGGGGAAAGATGAGGGGTAACTTTTTCACACAAAGTGTGGTGGGTGTATGGAACAAGGTGCCAGGGGAGGTATTTGAGTCGGGGACTATCGCAAAGTTTCAGAAACATTTGGACAGGTACATGGATAGGACTAGTTTAGAGGGATATGGGCCAAACGCGGGCAGATGGGACTAGTGTAGATGGGACATGTTGGTTGGTTTGGGCAAGTTGGGCCGAAGGGCCTGTTTCCACACTGTATCACTCTATATGACTGGGTTTCTATTTCTCAATGGAGAATGGGCTGGATATTGTATCCCTCTGTAGTTGCTAATCATTCATCTGGAAAACCATGCGTTAATTAGTAGACTTTTATTTTACACCTTTGCAACTATATCTTGGATCTATTCCTTTAAATAACCAAAGGGATTTGATTAGTTGGTTGTCTGCATTTTAATATACTCGGGTATAGTGGGTCTCTTTTAAAATTGACTCAGCTGAGATCAAATACATTGTTTTCCTTGCGTAGATTCTTTTTAATTCACTGTAGTGTAATTTGTCACCATTAATGTCAACTCTGTGAAACAAACTCTGTTTCCTTGTCAGTGTAATGGTAACTGATCATTTAAAAGTGAGGTTTTTAGCTTTCAGTTCCACATCTGTGTCTCTACATATGAAAAGATCGAGAAAGAGAGAGGGAGAACGAGAGAGAGATGGGGAGAGAGATGGGGAGAGAGATGAGAGGGCTAGAATGAGAGAGAGGGAGAGAGAGCAAAGGACAGAGATAGAGATCATGAGAGAGAGAGAGAGAGAGAGAGAGAGAAAAAGAGGAGAGAGAAAAGAGAAGAGAGAGAGAGAGAGAGAAGAGAGAAGAGAGAGAGAGAGAGAGAGAGAGGAGAGAGAGAGAGAGAAAAGAGAAGAGAGAGGAGAGAGAGAAAAGAGAAGAGAGAGGAGAGAGAGAGAGAGAAAAGAAAAGAGAGAAGAGAGAGAAAAAGAAAAGAGAGGAGAGAGAGAGAGAGAGAGAGACAGACAAACAGGCACAGAGAGAGATGTAGACAGACGGAGAGAGAGAGAGAGAGCGCAAAAGACAAACAGGCACAGAGAGAGATGCAGACAGACGGAGGGAGAGAGAGAGCATATGACTCGTTGTACTCCTCTTGTCTCACCTACACAGTGACTGTCCACAGGTTGGTTGATAATGGGATTGGTAATAGATACACATGACCATTGGCCTTAACGTATCAGTTTTATTTTCATATGTCATGGAGCTGTACAGCATGGAAACAGGCCCTTCGGCCCACTTTGTCCACAGGGCTAGTCCACTTTGCCTGCATTTGGCCCATATCCTTTTAAACCCATCCTAGTCATATATCTATCCAAATATATTTTAAAAGCTGCAATTGTACCTAGTCTACAGCTTCCTCTGGCAAATCGTTCCAGATATGGACTACCGTCTGAGTGAAAAAGTTGCCTCTGAGGTCGCTCTGAAATCTCTCACCTTAATCCTGTTCCCGCTACTTTTGAAATCATCTAGCTGAGGAAAAAGACTGTGAACATTCACTGTATCCATGCCTTGTACACCTCAATGTCACGCCCCAAATTTTTACATCAATTTCAGGGTGAACTTTAAATATTCTCAATATCTTATCACATTTGGGTGTGTAGGAATATCAGCTTCAAATATAATTAAATATGCGGTCATATTCAGTCTTACTTGGCATGAGTCGAGAATGTTTAATTGTCTTGTGTACCGCAATGGAACAATTAAATGATCAGTTATCAGTCATTTTTTAAATCAGTTTTATCAGTTGAGTTTATTCACACATGTACTGAGGTACAGTGAAAAGCTTTTTGTCACATGCTAGCCAGTCAGCGGAAAGACAATACATGATTACAATCAAGCCATTCACAGTGTATTCTTATTTGGTGGAGTAATACAGGCTCATCATTGCAACAACTCTCTAACAAATGTACAGCAATCAATAATATGATAAATTAATAATCAGTAATACATAGAGCATCAAACAGTGCAACACTTTTGGCCCTTTGGCCCACAATGTCCGTGCTGAGTTGATGAAAGACATCATCATTATGTACAAAGAAATGTATACTTTTTTTAAAGGTTTGTGATAATTGTTTCTTTGGTTCAAAAAGGAGTAGAGGGATGTAGAGTTGGCATAACATGGAACAGTGCAGAAGAGGAGCAGGCCCTGTGACACATAATGTCTGTGTCGAACATGATGCCAAAGTTCAACTACTCCCCCTCTGCCTGCACGTGATCCATATCCCTCCATTTACTGCATATCCTTGTGTCACTTTAAAACCTTCTTCAGGTACATATCACAGGGACGACAGATGGCACAATGGGCTAAGTGTTCGGCTGGCAATCGGAAGGTAGCCGGTTCGAATCCCGCTTGGAGTGCATACTGTCGTTGTGTCCTTGGGCAAGACACTTCACCCACCTTTGCCTGTGTGTGAATGTGTGTGAGTGATTGGTGGTGGTCGGAGGGGCCGTAGGCGCAGATTGGCAGCCACGCTTCCGTCAGTCTGCCCCAGGGCAGCTGTGGCTACAGAAGTAGCTTACCACCACCGAGTATGACTGAGGAGTGAATGAATAATGCGATGTAAAGCGCCTTGAGTATTAGAAAGGCGCTATATAAATCCCATCCATTATTATTATTACTATTGCATCTGCCTCCACCACCACCCCAACAAGTGCGTTTCCAATACCCACATCTCTGTGTGAAAATAACACTTTCCCTGGTCATCTCCTCTAAGCGTTACCCCTTTCACCTTAAAGCTCACCCCTTTAGTCTTTGACATTTCCACCATGGGTGAAAATACTCGTGAATCAGACCATAATAGTACAAAAGAGAAGTGCAACCAAAAACACAGTCCCTGCTAGATCGTAATTCAAGCAAGACATAACAGCGATGGCATTTTACGTACTAATCCTGAATATCATGTTAATGTTGGAATGTATTAATTGCCAACCAATATTTGCTTCATCTCCATCTTCTTTACTTTGGACTTTACAGAAACAGCGCGGAAACAGACCCTTCGGCCCTCAGTGTCCGCGCCAACCAGCGATCACCGTGTACATTAGCGCTATCCTACACACTAGGCACAATTTTACAACTTACCAAAGGCAATTAACCTACTTTGGAGTGTGGGAAAAAACCCAGAGCACCCGGAAAAAAACCCACGCGGTCAAAGGGAGAATGTACAAACTCAGTAAATACAGCACCCGTAGTCAGGATTGAACCCGGGTCTCTGGCGCTGTAAGGCAGCGACTCTACTGCCGTGCCACTGTGCCGCCCCTAACCCTTTGACATTTCCTCACTGAGAAGGTTCTGACTGTCTACCCTATCTATGCCCCTCATAGTTTTATATAGAGGTATATAAAATAATGTCTATGTCAATAGCAACTGTAACGCTGTGTTGCCCATCAACCTATTACTTTATCTATTTAAAGTTTGTGGGCAGCATGGTGGCGCAGGGGTAGAGTCACTGACTTACCGGGCCTACAGATTTCTCCAAGATCTTCGGTTTCCTCCCACACGCCAAAGACGTACAACTTTGCAGGTTAATTGGCTAGGTATAAATGTAAAATTGTCCCTAGTGTGTGTGTAGGATAGTGTTAATGTGCGGGGATCGCTGGTCGGTGGTAGTCAGTGGGCCAAAGGGCCTATTTCCACGCTGTATCTCTACATTAAACTGAACTAGACTAAATTTCTTCATAAAATAGCCCAGCGCCACAATCTTTGTTGCTCACAGCTAAGATTGTTAAGATGTTAAATGTTTGTGAAGATGTTACGTGTTTTTTATTACTGCCGTCCATCTGGAGTTTTATCTTTTTATTGCGTTGCAGCTTCAGCGAACACGGTGACACATGATGGCAACACAGGCTTGGCAGAGCACCACGGGGCCCAGGAGGTGGCTGATGGATGTGCCATCGAAGTGTCTGACAGTCCAGGTGAAACCCATTGCAAGATAGCTGGGAAATGTAGAGTGATGACTGTGATATGGAGCTGGGGCGGCAGGGTGGCACAGCGGTAGAGTTGCTGCCTTACAGCGCCAGGGTCCCAGGTTCGATCCTGACCATGGTGCTTGTCTGTAGGGAGTTTGTACGATCTACCAGTGACCTGCCCGGGCTTTCTCCGATACCTTCTGTTTCCTCCCACACTCTAAAGATGTACAGGTTTGTTAGCTAATTGGCTTGGTCTAAATGTAAATAGGCTCTAGTGTGTGTAGGATAGTGTTAATGTGCGGAGATCGCTGGTCGGTGTGGATTCAGTGGGCTGATGGACGTGCTGTGTCTCTAAACTAAACTATGTGGCTGTGGAAGGAGAGAGGGCCTTGGGGTGGAAGATTTCAACCTTCACGTGGTCCGCCCTGTTTCGACGAATGCAATCAACCCAGCGTGCACAATCAAATAGAACAAGTTGTCCTACAACTTTAGGCTGTGCACGCCATACGCAAGAAGAAGAAGAAGAGAGAGAGCCTTGCCAACTTCGTGACTGCAGTAACCAACCACACTCACTCCACATGTTACAATGTTTGAGAAAGAACTGCAGATGAATGCTGGAGAAACCTCACCCGCTGAGTTTCTCCAGCATGTCTGAAGAAGGGTTTCGGCCCGAAACGTTGCCTATTTCCTTCGCTCCATAGATGCTGCTGCACCCGCTGAATTTCTCCAGCATTTTGTGTCCACCCACATTTGACAATGTTTAGCTGTAATTCTCGTGTAAGAATGAACTGCAGATGCTGGTTTACACAAGATAGACACCAAATGCTGGAGTAACTCGGTGGGTCAGGCAGCACCTCAGAAGGAAAGGAAGAAGGGACGTTTCTGGTGAAGCTCCGACGTCTTCAAAACCTCCGTCTGATGAAGGGTCTCGACCTGAAACGTCACTTAATCCTTTCCTCCAGAAAAGCTGCCTGACCCGCTGAGTTACTCCAGCATTTTGTAGGTTCAGAAGGTTAATTCCTGGGATGGCGGGACTGTCATATGATGAAAGAATGGAGCAACTGGGCTTGTATTCACTGGAATTTAGAAGGATGGGAGGATATCTTATAGAACCATATAAACTATTAAGGGATTGGACACGCTAGATGCAGAAATCGTGTTCCCGATGTTGGGGGAGTCCAGAACCAGGGGCCACAGTTTAAGAATAAGGGGTAGGCCATTTAGAACTGAGGTGAGGAAAAACTTTTTTGTGAATTTGTGGAATTCTCTGCCTCAGTAGGCAGTGGAGGCTGATTCAGTGGATGCATTCAAAAGAGAGTTAGATATATCTCTATGGGCTAGCGGAATCAAGGGGTATGGAGAGAAGGCAGGAACAGGGTACTGTTTGTGGATGATCAGCCATGATCACATTGAATGGCGGTGCTGGCTCGAGGGGCCGAATGGCCTACACCTGCACCTATTGTCTATGTATCTTCAACCTATAATTCTTCACGTTTTTCAAAGGAAAACTCTCTACACAATTTCCCGCCTTGTTTCTATTCTGCATTCGGGATTGGGGGGTGTTTGTGTAATTATTTCTTCACTTGCTTTCTTAAGTTTCCAGGGTAGTCGATTCTTTTTATTTTTGTAGTTTGATACAAAATGCTGGCGAAACTCAGCGGGACAGGCAGCATCTCTGGAGAGAAGAAATGGATGACGTTTCTGATCGAGACCCTTCTTAACACTCGACCCGAAACGGCACCTATTCCTTTTCTCCAGAGAGATGCTGCCTGACCCGCTGAGCGACTCCAGCATTTTGTGCCTAGCTTCGGTTTAAACCAGCACCTGCAGTTCCTTCCGACACATTTTTTTTGTTGTTGTGTGATTCGCTCTCTCTGAGGCCTGTCAACTGAGCTAAGAGGCTTCCAAATCTTGCAGCCAGCTCTGACAGGGCAGCTGAGAACAGTCCCCTGATCCATCTCACTGGAGAGTTGCCAAGATGTGATTTTCAGCGGAAGGGTGCGGTTCGAAACCCCTGAGGTCACACTCTCCTGCCCAGATTGGACTCGTGGCACCAGGATCATCTTTCAGCTACTCCCTTCAAAACCAGACGCCTGGGGAGTTTGACACCTGCCTTACTGCTGAGTTTTGTGCCATAGTCCTGCACTAATCCTTTACCTGGAACTGCAAACTAATGGTGCGGTTCTGAATGAATGGTGGACTTAGTGCCCCCTTATTTTTTTCATACAAATCTGTAATCTTTCATTTCGTGCATTGTCAGTCGAACATAATGATCCCAACACAAATATGAAAGGCGATTCTCGGGCCCAGCTAATCTGATGTTTGAAAATACAAATTATTGCTTTTTCTTTGGCGAGCGGACATTCCCACGTCAAAATATGTCTTGCTTTGTGAGACTGAAAGCCTCTTGAGACTTCACCGCTGGTCTCACTGGCTTCCATCGAGAATATGTGGCTTTGTTGCCATGGAGACATTGTATTTCCTGGAGAATTGTTAATATTGATCGGTGGACAGGAGTGAAGGACGCGGGCATGAGGTGGGGGGAGGGGAGGAGGTCAGGATAGAGAGTGACCACAGGCCGCTGGTGGGGATGTCAGCTGTAGCGGCGAAAACCCGTGCAAAAACACACACACACACACACACACACAAAGGGGTTTTCTGATTCCTCACGATTGTGTCGAATCGTGCTCTAACGGGGGGGTGGGGGGGGGGGAACTTGTTAGCTGCTTGTTGTGTCAAAAACTCTGGCGTTTGCCCAAACACAGCTGTCTGCAGCATTCCTGCTTGCAACATCAGGAATTTTTCAACAAAGAACCCCAGCCCATGAATTATGTATGGCTGCACCTCGGAGCACGGTGCTGCCGAGAAGAAATTAAGATAACTCGAAAGAAAATGCCAACTGAACCAAAAGTGACTGAAACTGCCCTTTTAAAAAAAAAAAAAAAAACTTGGACGAGAAGTAGAGAATTTTCACCCCCAAATTTCAATTTGACTTATTCTATTCCACTGGCTGATTGCTGTGTCATGTTGTGTTCACCTTAACACCACAATGTTTGCTCAGTTTTTCTGCAGAGTTCTGCCTTTTATTTACTTTCAGACTAATTGCTCCGGCTTCGAAACATGCGCACTATTGCAGCAGGGAGTCCGGATGATGTACTGAAGGCCTGCATTTGTAACAGCGGGAGCTATGCTTTATCCTTTAGTTTAGGTGTATTATTGTCACGTGTACCGAGATACAGTGGAAAGCTTTTGTTTGCGTGCCACACAGTCAAATCAGACAGTACAAAATTAAGTCAAATATGTGGTGTTTTTTGTGTGCTGTATTTAGTTTAGATTACTTTAGAGATACAGTGCGGAAACAGGCCCACCGAGTCTGCACCGACCAGCGATCCCCCACACACTAGCACTATCCTACACACTCGAGGGACAATTTTACATGTCCACCAAGCTCATTAACCGACACACCTGTACGTCTTTGGAGTGTGGGAGCAAACCGAAGATCTCGGAGAAAACCCAAGCAGGCAGTGGCGGACTGGGCCTAAAAATATTGGTTGCCAGGTGATAAAGGGGGCCCACTTGCCATCGGGCAAGCTGACACTCTGGACAGTCCGCCACTGCACGCAGGTCACGGGGAGAACGTACAAACTCCATACAGGCTCGAACCCGGGTCTCTGGCGCTGTGAGGCAGTAGCTCTATCCCTACTCCCCCGTGCCGCCCTATGTGTTGCAGAACCAACCAACGCTTCCTTTTGATGGTATCAAACAGGAACGAAGACTTGTACATGAAATACATTGGGTGTATGGAACAAGCTGCCAGAGGAGGTCGTTGAGGCAGGAACTGTGACAATATTTATAAGACACTTGGACAGGTACCTACTGTAGATGAGAAAGGTGTGAAGGGATAAGGCCAAGCGTGGGCAGATAAGACTATCTTAGATGGGACATCATGATCAGCATAGATAAGTTGGGCCAAAGGGCCTGTTTCAGTGATGCATAAATCTATGACCGAAATATATTCTACCCTACCGTCAAAAATACTATGAAAGGGCGACTCATGGCGCAGCGGTGGAGTTTACTACCTCACAGCACCAGGGACTTAGGTTAAATCCTGACTACGGATGATGTCTGTACGGTGTTTGTACGTTCTGCCCATGACTGCATAGGATTTCTTCAGGTACTCCAGCTTCCTCCCACACTCCAAAGACGTACAGGTTTGTAGATTAATTGGTTGCGGTAAAAATTGTAAATTGTCACTATTGTGTGTAGGATAGCGTTGGTGTGTGGGGGTCGCTGGTTGGGCCGGACTCGGTGCGCCGAAGGCACTATATCTTTAAAGTACAGTAAACTAAACTAAACAATGATGTTCACATCCCAGAAACAAGGGCACAAATAAATAAAAATGATCATTTGACATGTTTGCTGTGGCAAGCATTTTAAAATAAGCCTGGGTTCCCACTATCAGAATCTGTCACAAAGCAACGTTGAGAACAAATGGCAACCAAACTCCCAGTACAATTCCGACTGTTGGTGATAGATTCTGCTGTTGTCATGGTGTTTGGCCGATGCGTTATGTCTTGCCTTTGGGAGTAACGCTACAATTGGATACTCGCTTGTGTCTTGCCTGCATTTCCTGACCATCTTCTCCTCCGGGAAAACAGAATCATAAATTATCCTCTGCTTCTCCTGATCAGAGAAAGGAGAAGTCAGCGGTTATTAGCACGATCGGGAATTTATCTTTAGACGTGGGGCGCGTGAGGAAGGTTTAACACAAACAGGCTTCTTTCTCACCAAAAGGTGCATTTACCAATCTTGCTCCACCCAGTCGAATGCTTCCTTCAATCGGAGCACGGAGTGGATGAAGAGGCCATGTTGAGTTTAGTTTAGAGAAACAGGCCCTTCGGCCTACCGGGTCCGCGCCGACCAGCGATCCCCGCACACTAACACAATCCTGCATGCACACACTAGGGGCAATTTACTATTATGCCAAGCCAATTAACCTACAAATCCACACGTCTTTGGAGTGTGGGAAGAATCCGGAGCTCCCAGAGAAAACCACACAGGTCACGGGGAAACGTGTAAACTCCGTACAGACAACACCCGAGGTAAGGATCGAACCCGGGTCTCTGGCGCTGTGAGCCAGCAACTACCGCTGTGCCACTGTGCCGTCCTTTTTATGAAGCCCCCCACTACCACAAACTTTGTAGCCGAGTATCCTGCATTTCAGGACATCCCAGGCATCAGTTCATCCATGTAATGTATAATATAAAAGTAGTAATAAATCTAACAAATTGAGTGGCACGGTGGTGGAATTGCTGCCTTACTGCACAAAGTTTGTACGTTCTCCCTGTGGCCTGCGTGGGTTTTCTCCGGGTGCTCCCGTCTCCTCCCAAATTCCAAAGGTTTTTAGTTAATTGTCTTCAGTAAAATTGTAAATTGCCCCTAGCGTGTATGATAGTGCCAGTGTGCAGGGATCGCTGGTGGTGGGATAACGTTGGAGGTGACTGAACTGTCGTAGGATGATGTGTTGGATGAGGAAGCTGGTGGGGTGAAGGGTGAGGACCAGGGGACTTTTACCCTTGTTCCGTCTAGTCCACATAACTGTGGAAGTGGGTAGGTTTGAAGTCGACGTCGGTGATGGAGACAGATCAAGGAAGGGGAGAGAGGTGTCGGAGATGGTCCAAGTGAATTTGAGGGCAGGGTGGAAGTTAGGGGTAAAGTCAGTGAAGTAGATGAGGTCTGCACGGGTGCAGGAGGCTGCCCCAATGCAGTCGACGATGCGATCGAGGGATTTGCGGGAACGTGCCAGCATACTCTTGGAACACGGGATGTTCGACGTAACCAATAAAACGGCAGGCGTAGCTGGGGCCCTGGGGAGAGGGAATATTTATTGGCTGGATTATTTTTCTGGAATTGTCGTGGTCAGGAAGGAACAGGCAATGAGGGCGTTCCCAAAATAAAGGGAACAGCAGGTGAAGGTTAAGAGCTGAGGCATGGAAAGACATTTGGAAAGTGACAACTAATGGGCTTAATAGCTTATGTATGGATTGTTAATACACAGACTCAGGACACTAAAAGCTTTACATTTTTACTGAAGCTCTTACTAAATGCAGAACATTCCATTGATGGAACACTCCTGCTCATCAACGTGAGCAGAGATTCACCTCAAGTTCACCAGATCGGTGTAAAAGTAGTGCTTCATAATGGCAGATATTTATACACCTGCATAGGAGATGTGTATTTGGACAGTGTGCATTAGGCCAATTAAGGTTTTAATTGAGAATCCGCTGGGTTAGAATTCTGCAGTGAATGAGACACAGCGTATTTTGTGCTGTAGTACAAGACTTATCTGGTGTAAAATGATTGGTTTAGTTTGGGGAAACAGTGTGGAATTAGGCCCTTCGTCCCACCGAGTCCACGCTGACCAACGATCACCTGTACACTAGCTCTACATTCTCCCAGTTTCACATCCTACACACTGAGGGCAATTTACAGAAGCCAATTCATCTACAAATCTGCATGTCTTTGGGATGTGGGAGGAAACAGAACAACCCAGGCACCTCCCATTCTCCGTGCAAACAAAGTATTTGTCCTGTACATTCTCCCTGTGGGGTTTCACCGAGGTCTTCATTTTTCCTCCCACACTACAAAGGCGTACAGGTTTGTAGATTAATCGGCTTGGTATAAATGTAGAATTGTACCCTAGTGTGCGTAGGATAGTGTTAATGTGCGGGGATCGCTGGTCGGTGCGGACTCGGTGGGCCGAAGGGCCTGTTTTCGCGCTGTATCTCTAAACTAAACTAAACTAAACCAAACTGAACACAACACTCCAAAATATGGAACTGAATGTACATTGGTTATCATGTCGGTAAGCGCAACTAAAAGTTTAACAATTGATTTATGATTCCTGCAGATAGTCTGCGAGAGTGGCCTATGTCCAGGATCTGTTTTTGCAAAGTTTGCTGAAGAGACAGAACAAATCCTCTCAGGTCTAATGGCCAGTTCTTTGATGGAGTACAACCTTGCGAAGACAATATGGTGGAAGCTCTCAAGATGGTCAGCCCTGACTCAATGTTGTATAAAAATTTAGAGTTGTTATATCTGGAAGAAATAATAAAATACTGTGATCACGTAACCATGTGTAAAGCATCGAAAGGATTTTCAGAGCAATTCTTGAATTCGGCCCAACTTGCCCACACCGGCCAACATGCCCCAGTTACACTAGTCCCACCTGCCTGCGTTTAGTCCATATCCCTCCAAACCTGTCCTATCCATGTACCTGTCCAACTGTTTCTTAAACGTTGGGATAGTCCCAGCCTCAACTATCTCCTCTAGCAGCTTGTTCCATAAACCCACCACCCTTTGTGTGAAAAAGTAACCCCTCAGATTCCTATTAAATCTTTTCCCCTTCATCTTAAACCTATGTCCTCTGGCCCTCGATTCACCGACTCTGGGAAAGAGACTGTGTGCATCTACCCGATCTATTCCTCTGAATGATTTTATACACCTCAATAAGATCACCCCTCACCCTCCTGTGCTCCAAGGAATAGAGACCCAGCCTACTCAACCTCTCCCTATAGCTCAGACCCCTCTAGCCCTGGCTACATCCTTATAGATGGCTTATATTCTTTGGTTAAGGTATGTAATAAATCTGAGCTGATATTTATTGATAATAGAAGTTCTGGAGCTTTGTGTTTTTGAATCGCAATCAGTCATATTCAAGTTTCTTCCGATATGTTTCCAATCTTATATGTGATGAAACTTGAAAAAACTACAGCGGAAGGTATTGATAATTTGAGACCTCAAATATATATTTGACATGAGGGAACTGAGCAACTTCAGAAGAAGGCAAATAAACAGAAATCTCCAGCTTAAGCACACAGGAGAGAATGTTCAGAATTGATTACATGGGATTAGTTCAGTTTAGTTTAGAGATACAGCGTGGAAAAAGGCCCTTCGGCCCACCGGGTCCATGGCGACCAGCGAACCCCACACACTTACACTATCCTACACACACACACTCTAGAGGCTATCTATAATTATACCAAGCCAATTCACGAACAAATCTGTACGTCCTTGTTCTGTGGGAGGAAACCGGAGATCCCGGAGAAAACCCACGCAGATTCCGGGGAGAACGTGCGGACTCCGTGCAGACAGCGCCCGTAGTCAGGGTCGAACCTGTGTCTCTGGCGCTGTGAGGCAGCAACTCTACCGCTGCACCCCTAATATAATGGAGGTGGAACCCTTGACATTTGGATTCAGTGGGGAAGGGGAGCAATTGAGCAATGTTTTATACCATAAATAAGACTAGCAACATGGAAGAATAATACTCTTTCATATTCTTAATTAATATGTTTTCCTGCAATATTGTTAATTAGTTCCTTTCTTGTAGACAAAAAGGTGCCGTTGCACACATTGTTCCTTGCTGTTGATGCATGTAGAGCGATTTCAACCAGTGGGAGAGTCTAGGATCAGAGGTTATAGTCTCAGAATAAAAGGACGTACCTTTAGGAAGGAGATGAGGAGGAATTTCTTTAGTCAGAGGGTGGTGAAGCTGTGGAACTCATTGCCACCGATGGCTGTGGAGGCCGTCAATGGGTATTTTTAAGACAGAGATTGACAGTTTCTTGATTAGTACGGGTGTCAGGGGTTATGAGGAAAAGACATGAGAATGGGGTTGAGACAGTAAAATAGATCAGCCATGATTGAATGGCGGAGTAGACTTGAAACCTGACTAGGGGAAACATCCTCTCCACATCCACTCTATCCAAGCCTTTCACTATTCACTAAGTTTTAATGAGGTTCCCCCTCATCCTTCTAAACTCCAGTAAGTAGAGGCCCAGTGCCGTCAAACGCTCATCTTATGCTAACCCAATAATTTTCTGGGATCATTCTCGTAAACCACCACATCCTTCCTCAGATATGGGGATCAGATCTCCTGATCCAGATCAGAATTCATGTGTCTCTTTAGCCCTGACATCCTTCCTCTTCCTATCTGGTCAAAGCCTGGCCACCTTCCATCATTTCCCCCAACCACCAGAGATACAAACTTTGCTCCAGCACTCTTCACCTGGCGATTTCAAGCTGAAACGAGGCTGGGTTGCTCAATCAGGTAAGCCCATGAATCCTTCACAACTAAGAGTCAAGAGTGTTTTATTGTCTCATGTCCCAGATAGAAGAATGGAATTCTTACTTGCAGCAACACAACAGAATATGTAAACATAGTACAATGTAAACAATATAATAAACGAGAGAGAGAAGAAAAAGTTCAGCGTATGTATGTATGTATACACTCACAGTTGAAGTGTGATTTGTTGTTCAGAATACCCATTGTGCTTTGTGTGTGGCATTGTCTTATAGAGAGTTTATTGTACTGAAGATAGAGCAGGGCTGTGGAGTCGATGCCCAAAACACCTGACTCAGACTCCGACTCCTTGATCTCTTGTGTATTGATGCATGTAGAGCGATTTCTACCAACCTCGAGCCCTAGGTATAATAATTCTAAACCTGCTATGATGACCTTACACAAGATGGCATTTCATAAGAACTATATGAATCATCGGGCTACTTTTCAAACCCATGTCCTTAAAGCTTTGAGTCTAATGGTTGTAGCTATGGTATTGTGACTCTTCTATTGTTTATTCTTGGGGGGAAAAAACCATAATTCATTATGCTAAAAGAAAAATAAATTACATATATGACTATGACAAAATTAAAATTCCATTGAATTAAATAAAAATTATAAAAGCATCATTCCAAAATGTATTAAACTAAGGCCACAGGTATGAGCTAAATGGCTAAATTATGATCAAAAATATAATTCTCAATTGCAGTAGAAATTAAAACTAAATGCATCAGTAGTTAAGTTTGCGACAAAAATACATACCTAAAATAATTAATAACGTCATTAGGAACAGAATTGCTTCTGCCAGAACCTCTTTCATTGAAGCCCTTAAATCTTATTTTCAGTGCAGAGACCAGTCTCTCCACGCTGACCTGAGTGGGTGGTATGGCTGTTACTATCATAGCTGCACATTTTACCATTTCTGGATAAGCAGGGATGATTTCTTGTACTGTAAGTTTAGATGAGCGATCATATTTCTTTTAAACCAAGAAAATCTTGCTTAAATTCCATAAGTCTATCGGATAGAGGACATTCTGTAAACAGATGATTGTGCCTAAGTTAATTTGTGTTAACTTTTGATAAGTAAAATAAAATTATTCAATAGAATTTCATATTTTCATGTTGCCTTTGCTTTTATTTTACCAGAATATTTCATTGTTTCTCTTCTGTAATGTTGGTGTTTAATATTAGTGAGCTGCACTGTTGCAGGATATTCCATAGAGGAGCAGAGGATCAGATATCAGTGTGTGCCAAAGATAGGCACAAAATGCTGGAGTAACTCAGCCGGACAGGCAGCATCACTGGAGAGACGGAATGGGTGATGTTTCGGGTTGAGACCCTTCTTCAGACACAGAGGGAGAGCAGCAGGAGATGGTGTTGCAGAACTCTTATCAGAGAGAGGAGGAGAACTTCTTCAAAGTATAGATACATAGAAAATAGGTGCAGGAGTAGGCCATTCGGCCCTTCGAGCCTGCACCGCCATTCAATATGATCATGGCTGATCATCCAACTCAGTATCCCGTACCTGCCTTCTCTCCATACCCCCTGATCCCTTTAGCCACAAGGGCCACATCTAACTCCCTCTTAAATATAGCCAATGAACTGGCCTCAACTACCCTCTGTGGCAGAGAGTTCCAGAGATTCACCACTCTGTGTGAAAAATGTTTTTCTCATCTCGGTCTTAAAGGATTTCCCCTTTATCCTTAAGCTATGACCCCTTGTCCTGGACTTCCCCAACATCGGGAACAATCTTCCTGCATCTAGCCTGTCCAACCCCTTAAGAATTTTGTACGTTTCTATAAGATCCCCCCCTATGCTTATCTTGATTAAATACAGGTCTCTTGCGCCATAAGGCAGCAACTCTACCGCTGCGCCACCATGCCGGGCCTCAGTAACATTATATTGGCAAGCGCATTGACAGGTTAAAACATACCAAAGGGGAAATTATCATTTGTAGGAAAGAACTGCAGATGCTGGTTTAAATCGAAGGTAGACACAAAATGCCAGAGTAACTCAGCGAGACAGGCAGCATCTCTGGAGAGAATGACAATTCTCCAGGATCCAGAGAAATTATCATTGTCTGAGTTTGAGTTTGAGTTTGAGCTGAGTCTATTGTCACATGTACCAAGGTACAGTGAAAAGCTTGTGTTGCGTGCTAACCAGTCAGCGGAAAGACTATACATGATTACAATCGAGCCACCCACAGTGTACAGATACACAATAAAGGGAATATATTGAAAATATCTCCTTAAGTCCTTGCGTCAAGTTGCACATTGAAATATTTTCCAGTTGAACATTTTGATTTTCTGATACAGCTTATACATTTTCACTCTCACTCCAGCACCTTCCTGATAAGAAGAGCAGTGAAATTTCCTGCAAGTACCTTATCCCGGAAGCCACGGCTTCCGGGAAAAGGTACTTACAGGAAATTTCAGAAGCCTCCTGAATAATCTGCGCCGTTTGTTCAGCTACACGCAGCGCAAGTCATATCATAGACCACGAGTCAAATTCCACCGCACTTTATTCTCCAGCATAGCCGTGGGAAAAGTGGTTCTCCAAAATATCAATTATAGTCAGCAAAGATAAGAATTTCTTCGATCTTATGGAGTTGTTGACTTATCGGTAATTGCATTTTACTCTGAAATGCGAATTGCACGTGCGAATTCAAAGGGTTTATAAAATGCTGCGGAGTTAGAATTGTCCTAGATGTGTAGATAAGGACTCTATTCTGTGTCAGAGGCCAACTGCAGATATCTCGAAATTTCTTATCACGATGGGGCTGAAGCAAGAGTGAAAATGCATTTACTATAATCTAACCTTTTGTGTTCTAGTACGGAAGGAACACAAATGTCTACTAATTTTGGAGCTCAACTGGAGTTTTAGAATTTATTTAAGATCGAGTGAAGGAGTAAAGAAAAAACATACTTGTGCATTGTATTAAGGAATATTGAGTATATAATGAACTTACATCATGAGTTCATAAGTGATAGGAGCAGAATTAGGCCGTTCGGCCCATCAAGTCTACTCCGCCATTCAATCATGGCTGAACTACCTCTCCCTCCTAACACCATTCTCCTGCCTTCTCCCTGACACCCGAACTAATCAAGAATCCATCCATCTCTGCCTTAAAAATATCCACTGGCGGCCCTCCGACCAGCGATCCCCACATAAAAATGCCCCTGTCCCACTTAGGAAACCTGAACGGAAACCTCTCGAGACTTTGCGTCCCACACAAGGTTTCCGTGCGGTTCCCGGAGGTTTTTGTCAGTCTCCCTACCTGCTTCCACTACCTGCAACCACTGGCAACCACCTGCAACCTCCGGGAACCGCACGGAAACCTTGGGTGGGGCGCAAAGTCTCCAGAGGTTTCCGTTCAGGTTTCCTAAGTGGGATAGGGGCATAACAATATCCTGCATACTAGAGACAATTTGCAATTATACCAAAGCCAATTAACCTACAAAACGCGTACATCTTTGGAGTGTGGGAGGAAAGTGGAGATCCCGGAAAAAACCCATACAGATCATGGGGGGAACGTACAATCTCCATACGGACAGCACCCGTAGTCAGGATTGAACCGGGTCTCTACTACTGTAAGGCAGCAACTCTACCGCTGCGCCACCGTGCCGCCCTTGTATAGGTGGGTGGCAAAGAATCAGAGGGAAGAAATGGACAGGGAAATATCTTTGTGGATGGAACTGATGTGAATGCTGTGGAGGCTGCTGTAGACCAACGAGACTCCTTCAATGTCATAAGGAAATAGGAAAAAAATTGTCCTAACCTGTTTATTTTGCTATTTCTTCTGTTTGATTGATTGATAGAAATAACATGGAAACTGGCTCTTCGGCCCATCAAGTCCACACCAACCGCTGATCACCCATTCACACTAGTTCTACATTATCTCACTTCCACAAGCACTCACTACACACTAGGGGCCATTTACAGAGGCCAATTGACCGACAAACCCGCACGCCTTTGTACATGGAAGGAAACCCACGCGGTCACAGGAAGAACGTGCAAACTCCACACGTTCAGCACCCGAGGTCAGGATCAAACCTGGTTCTCTGGCGCTGTGAGACAGCAGCACTGCAAGTAGATGGAAATAAATCAGTTTGAAGTGTTTTGCTTCCAAATAAACATGATAGATCGGCATACAATGACCACTGAGCAAAACCTCCCCTTTATACTTTAGTCAATTAAAATGGTGATCATTAAAGAAGTTGCACTGTAAGGCATCCAACATAAAACAGAAGCAGCTATTTCTATTTCCCGTTCCCAAGCAATAACTTTTTCAAATAGACTGTCGGTTTTATGATTGTGAATATCAGGATGTTATATTTCAGCAAATTTGTTCAGACTGCGACTGGGAACAGCCTGGAGTTTGGCTTCCGTTCACTTCTACGCTGTATTTCCACATGCTGACATTTTGTACGCAATCTTGCACTGGCGTTTCTGAACATACCGTAGAATCATTGAATTGTCGTCTCAAGGAAGCAGTGTTGACGATTCATAAGGCACTGGTGAGGCCACATTTGGAGTATTGTGAGCAGTTTTGAGCCCCATATCTGAGGACGGATTTTGCTCAGGTGTTGGAAAGTGTTCCAGGGGAGGTTTACGAGAGTGATCCTGGCATGATTGGGTTAACATGAAAGAAGCATTTGAAGGCTCCGGGCCTGTACTCACTGGAGTTTAGAAGATTGAGGGGGGGGGGGGGAGGGGAGGATCTCATTGAAACCTACCGAAAAATGGAGGGCCTGGATAGAGTGGAAGAGGAGAGGATGATTCCACTAGTGGGAGAGACTAGGACCCCAGGGCACAGCCTCTGAATAAAAGGTTGTTCCTTTGGAATAGAGATGAGGAGGAATTTATTTAGCCAGAGGGTGGTGAATCTGTGCAATTCATTGCCACAGAAGGCTGTGGAGGACAACATTGGGTATTTTTAAAGCAGGTTCTTGATTAGTAAGGTTGTCAAAGGTTATGGGGAGATGACAAGAGAATGGGGATGAGAGGGAAAAATAGATCAGTCGTGATTGGATGGGCCGAATGGCGTAAATCTGTTCCTATGGTCAAAGATGGAGGCTATGTGGCTCATCAGTCCAGGGTAGGCTGCTTGTACTTGTAGTTGGGCCTAGCTAAGATGAGGCATAATGGTCACCATGGATGAGTTGGGCCGAAGCTCCTGTCTCTGTGCTGTATGGCTCTATGTTTAATTACTGCGATAAAAAGCGGACTTCATTTTAAAAAGCTATGACATTATCCTGTTCCTACTCATATAAAATCTCATCAGGAGCCTCCTTTCTTCAAAATCTCAACATATTCTAAACATATTGTAAATGTAATGGGCGGCACAGTGGCGCAGCAGTAGGCATGCTGCCTGACAGCGTTAGAGACCCGGGTTTGATCCTGACCTCGTGCTGTCTGTACGGAGTTTGCACGTTCTCCCTGTGAGCGTGTGGGGTTTCCACTGGGTGCTCCGGTTTCCTCCCATATTCCAAAGACGTGCAGGTTTGTAGATTAGTTGGCTTCTGTAAATCATCCCCAGTGCGTAGGATAGAACCAGTGTATGGGGTTGGCACGGATTTGGTGGGCTGAAGGGCCTGTTTCCTCGCTGTATCTCTAAACTAAACTGATCTGAACTAAATAATCCCTTTGCATATTGTTTTGTTAGCTCACTATTGTGCAATGTGTCTGCAGTTCATAATTCTGAATGAGAGCCTTCTTATGTGGAGACTTATTACACAATTTATATTCGTTCTATTTCTCAAGATGAATCAGTGTTTTCCTTTGGTTGCCATGTTAATGGAAAGTTTCCGTCCCTTCCCCAGGGTGAGATGTGTGTTTGTAGCCTTGACGTTACCCCGAGCACAATGTGACATGAAGTTCTTTAATCTCTTATTGTAATGGAGTGGATAAAGCAAATGAGTTAATTCCTGGCTTTGACGCCTCAGGACTTTGAATTGATTCATTGATACAAGAGTCAAGAGTGTTTAATTGTCATTTGTCATGGCAATGAAACGTTGACATTCTTACTTGCTGCAGCCTAGCAGGCCCATTAACGCGATAACACCCAGATAAATATACAATAATCAATAATACAATAAGTTAATAATCAGTAATACTAGGTAGACAAACCGTGATTGTGCAAAACCTTTCATGGACCTTTCATGTATCTATACACTGTAAATGGCTCGATTGTAATCATGTATTGTCTTTCCGCTGACTGGATAGCACGCAACAAAAGCTTTTCACTGTACCTCGGTACACGTGACAATAAACTAAACTAAACTGAACTGAAATATGTAGTGCAAACCAAAAACAAATTCATAGTGGACCGTTGCTGGGGTAAGGTTGAGATTGGTGCTGTGCAGGGTTCAAGAGCCTGATGGTTTCTGTTATAAACCCGGAGGTCACGGTTCTCAGGCTCCTGTACCTTCCTCCCATTGGAAGTGACCAGGTGATGGTGGGGCCAGGATGGTGCGGGTCTCTGATGTATTAGCTGCCTTCTGTGGAAGCCTTCGAGAGTGGGAATGTCAGTACCCACAGTCTGAAGAAAGGTCTCGACCCAACACGTCACTTGTATTTTGGTTTAGTTGAGTTTAGCTTAGTTTAGTTTAGAGATACAGCGCGGAAACAAGCCCTTCGGCCCACCGAGTCTGCGCCAACCAGTGATCCTCGCACACAAACACTATCCTGCGCACACTGGGGACAATTTACAATTATAGCAAGCCAATAAACCTACAAACCTGGACGTCTTTGGAATATAAGAGGAAACTGGAGATCCCGGAGAAAAAGCCTCGCAGGTCACGGGGAGAACGTACAGACTCTGTACAGAGAAACACCCGTAGTCAGGATGGAACCCGGGTTTCTGGCGCTGTAAGGCAGCAACTCTCCCGCTGTGCCACCGTGCCATCCTTGTTCCTCCAGAGATGCTGCCTGATCCGTTGAGTTACTCCAACACTTTGTGTGCGTCAGTATCCGTGATGGACCAGGCAATGCCTACCGTTCTCTCCAGCCTCCTCTGTTCCTGGGTGGTCTATGAGGCCTAAATTTCATGGCAGGGTGAGTAAAAAGAAAGACCCAAAAGCCAATTAGAACGGAGACGAGGAAACACTTTCGCACACAGAGAGTGTGGAATTCTCTACCTCAGAGGCCGATTCTCTGGATACTTTCAAGAGAGAGCTAGATAGGGCTCTTAAAGATAGCGGAGTCAGGGGATATGGGGAGAAGGCAGGAACGGGGTACTGATTGGGGATGATTAGCCATGGTCACATTGAATGGCGGTGCTGGCTCGACAGGCTGAATGGCCTACTCCTGCACCTATTGTCTATAGTCTAATGTCTATGAGTAAAAGGCAGTCTGACGGGCAATGGTAACTATGGGAGTTGTGGGGACGAGTGTAGATCACCAATAATGGAGATGAATTAGTGTGTAAGACACTGCAGAAGATTTATGGCCAGGACGTGACAGTGTGGAATGGCAGTGGGACACAAATGGTGTTTTTCACAAGGCTGGGAGAAGGTGGTGAAGCTTCTGCAACCATTGAAGATGATGACTGTAACAAAAGTACAGTAACTGTGAATGTAACAATGTTAGTTTAGTTTATAGATACATCATGGAAACTGATCCTTCGGCCCACCGAGTCTGTGCCGACCAGCGATTCCCGCACTTTAACACTACCCTACACACACTAGGGACAATTTTACATTTATACCAGGCAAATTAACTTACAAACCTGTACTTCTTTGGAGCGTGGGAGGAAACTGAAGATCTCAGAGACGGTCCATTGGCAACCAGAACAAGGTACGACTCTTTGGGCGACTACTTACGACCATACAGGCTTCACCCCGCGACATGTCGCCACAGTGTCGCCTGTATGGTAATGAGTGGTCTCCTCAGTCGCGCAAAGAGTCGTGGCGTCTTTCTGGCCACCGCTGGATTTTCAACATGTTGTGAAAGTCGCATAAGTTGGACAGGCCCATCACTGTTTCTTAAACATTGGGTTAGTCCCAGCCTCAACTACCTCCTCTGGCAGCTTGTTCCTAAAGTCTCCATATTGAGTATTATTATATACCAGTCCTATTGCAGGCTGCTCCAGCATAGTCAGCTGAAAAATAAGATGTACAAAATGTTGAGATTTGAAGGGAAGTCACTTTGCTTAGAAAATTGAAAAGATAGCAGTAAACTGGAAAGTGTGCAGAGAAGATTTACGAGGCTGTAGCCAGGACTTGAAGGCCTGAGCTATAGGGAGAGGTTGGGCAGGCTAGGACTCTATTCCTTGGAGCGCAGGAGGGTGAGGGCCGATCTTATAGAGGTGTACAACATCATGACGGGAATAGTTAGACAAAAGTGCTGGAGAAACTCAGCGGGTGCGGCAGCATCTATGGAGCAAAGGAAATAGGCAGCGTTTCGGACTGAAACCCTTCTTCAGACTGACGGGAATAGATCGGGTGAATGCACAGGGTCTTTTTCCCAGGGTAGCAAAATCAAGAACTGGATTAAGGTGAGAGGGCAAAGATTTAATCGGAATGATTAGTAAGGTGTCATGGGTTATGGGAAGAAGGCAGGAGAATGGGGTTAAGAGGGAAAGATAGATCAACCATGATTGAATGGCAGCCTAGACTTGATGAGTTGAATGGCTTAATTCTGCTCCTATAACCTATGAGCTTAAGAGAAACACATTGTTCACATGAATTAGTGGGTGGATGGTAAGCAGTGGAGGAATGGACATTTTAAAGTCATTTGGGCAAATGCCTGGATAGGAACAGTTTGGAGGGATTCGGGTAAATACGGATACAGGTAAATAGGTCATTCTGGTCAGTA
Organism: Amblyraja radiata; assembly: GCF_010909765.2. Taxonomy (NCBI): domain Eukaryota; kingdom Metazoa; phylum Chordata; class Chondrichthyes; order Rajiformes; family Rajidae; genus Amblyraja; species Amblyraja radiata. Next base: position 21,096,267 of record NC_045989.1, on the reverse strand, counting down.
TGGACGAGTTGGGCCGAAGGGCGTGTTCCCCAGCTGTATGACTCTATGACTCTAGTTGAACATGGATTTCTTCACGAGTCAGAACTTTAGATAGTTTGTTGTTTGTTTCCGTCAATGGACAAACACCTGCTAATCGCCTTGTATAGCAAACTCTCACCTATTGACCAAGCACACATGTAGCAAAGTGGCAATAATGGGTTATAACTGTCATGTTTTACATTCAATCCCTCATTGATAGGTTTATATTTGGTATCCAGACTGAAGCAACACATTTCTCCGCTCACTAATCAAACTGTTCACATTGCACTCTGCGGCATTGGCTATTAGGGGGGAACTTCATTTGTTCTGGTAATCGTACAAAATAATACAATTTTCAGGGTTATACTTTCATTACTACCAAACATAACCCCGGAGTGACATTTTGAACTTGCTAATGGTAGTGCTTTATTTCAGCTGTAGTTTTGCGGGGGGGTGGGGGGGGGTGGGGAAACCCAAGACATTTTGGCATGAAGTCTCATCGGACTGGCCAAATTAGAAGCTGGCAGACAAGAAGCCAGCCCAGACATTTCCCCAGTTGAGTTTTCAATAACCTAGAGATGGCATTTTTCAGAGTGAAAACCGTACAACTAAAGACCGCTGTTTGCAGCAACACTTCATGGCCAGCCCGCGTCATTTTTCATACGTTTGTTGTCATTGACACATATGACCACACCTCGTGGGAACGCATGGGTTGAGGTGGACTTTTTTCTTTTCAGAACGATATTCCTTTTCCCTCTTTAAATTCTCCCACAGCCCACAAGCCCAGACCTGACAGCGGAACTTGTAAGCACGCTATCTATCTGAAACTTCCAATAGATTCATTGATACTGACTGCAGAGACCAGAGAGAGGGGGGGCTTGCATAGGGGCATCTTGTCTGATGTTTTCCTCTTGCCCTGTGGAAAGGCACCTATTCCACTAATGTCCAGACTAATCCTACAATGGTGGGCATTTGGCGATTTGCAAACAAGAAATTATTGTACTTCTACTATTCTATAATACTTGAAATGTCACTGGCTACACAATATTGAACAGCTTCTAATCTTCTGTGTGTACTCGACAAGATGAAGAGCCAGCCCACAACTAACAATGGCCTGGTTCCTTTATCATTGTTACTCTTTCACATCTCTTTAATTAATTTATTCTATATCTCTCTATATCACCGTCTATATCTCTCGTTTCCCCTCTCCCCTGAATCTCAGTCTGAACGTCACCTATTCCTTTTCTCCAGAAATGCTGCCTGACCCGCTGAGTTACTCCAGCTTTTTATGTCTATCTTCGGTTTAAACCAGCATCTGCTGTTCCTCCCCACACAATATTAATGTATACTTTTATTTGGGATATTTTAAACCCATTGGAGACTTTCACTGATACTTTCATACAGTTATTTATTTTTTCAATTTCTTTCTTGTTCCTGAAACTTTATGTTCTTCTAAGTTATATTGTAAGGTTAGGGAAGTGCAGGGTGGAAATAGGTGGTGAAGTTAAGGAAGTCCATGAGTTCTGCATGGGTGCTAAAGTGCAGGATGGTTGTCTGAAGAGGGGTCTTAACCCAAAACGTCACCAGAGATGCTGTCCGTCCCGCTGAGTTACTCCAGCTTTTTGTGTCTATCTTAAGTTATATTGTAACACCATCTTTTTGGGCAAGACATTATATGAATCAGCTGTTACCATTTTTATTCAGAGGTCATAAGATTAAGTACGGTAGACATGAATGTAAATAGAAGTAAATTGGGAAATATTGACCTTGGATAAGAAACCTGGGTGGCACAATGGCACAACTGATAGAGTTGAGTCTCACTCCCCCAAAGACCCGGGTTCGATCCTGACCTCGGATGTTGTCTTTGTGGAGTTTGCACGTTCTCCCTGTGAATGCATGGGTTTCCGTCGGGTGCCCCGGTTTCCTCCCATGTCCCAAAGACCTGTGGGTTTGTAGGTTAATTGGCCTGTGTAAAATTGCCCCTCCCTCGTGCATAGGGAGTTGATGTAAAAGTGGGATAACGTCAAACACGTGTAAATGGGCGGCACTGACTTGGTGGGACGAAGGGGCTGTTGCCATGCTGTATCTTTCAATTAATTAAACAAATGTAATGAATGAATGTGATGGAATGAAGAGAAAAAATAGAAAGGCACTGTAACAAATATGGAACAAATGTAAAGGACTAAGATAATGCAGTATAGAAACAACACTCCCAAACACCGAACTGAATGTATATTGATTATCATGTCGGTAAGCATGCATTAAGTTTAATAATTAGTTTATGTTTAACGCAGATAGTCTGTGAGAGCAACCGATGTCCAGGATCTGTGTTTGTCTGTTTCCATGCCGTATCTCCAAACTAAACCAAATTAAACCAACAAGTTCCGGGTAAACGTTGTGGACCATTGGGAATGAGGGCAGAACCACTGGGAGGCTCGGCTGTGTCAGAGGATGAGTATTAGATACGGTGCACGTCACCACAGCTTGTGGCCGCGCTGGCTTATGCAGCCTCGGTCTTGAGGCCTGTATCAACATCACCACGAAGTGTTCGGCAGATTAAAGACAAAAGTCGTCGTTTGGATAAACTGATGCAAACGTTTTCATGTGGAATGTCATCTGAGCTGTATCATGGTAAAGTTGATCAATATTAGAGTATTTAAATATGTTACAGCTTGAATCTGATATTCTGGATGTTTAACTGCACAAACAGATCAATTCACCTGCATTGATCTTCATTGATATTTGGTAGCTTTCAAATACAATTAAACCCATTATTCTCACCGTCAAACGCATTTGAAAAAAAAACAATTGACTGCTGTTTATAATTTAAACAGCTGCTAAAAAGATTTAATAGATTAAGAGAGTGCTTAGCTCGTGCATTGTCTAGGGAAAATAAAAAATCTATCTATTGGGCACAGATGCCAGGTTGAAAGTCAAACAGTCTTCCATGATATAATCACATGGCACACTTCTGCTGTGGAATTTCAAAGATGCTGAAATATGTTGAATTTGTTACACAAAGCTGACGAGGCAATGGAATTTTCACCTGTAGATCCTGTAACAATTTGTTAATGTAAAAAATCGTGAGGGGAATAGATCGGGTAGAGACCCACAGTCTCTTAAAGCCCTGTCCCACGGTACGAGGTTATTCCAAGAGCACTCCCGAGTTTAAAAAAAATCAAACTCGTGGTAAGCACGGAGAATGAACGTAGCGGGTACGTCGGAGCTCGGGGACGTTTCTTAGCGGCTCGTAACGCTAACGGCAGGTACTCGGGAAGACTCGCTCACGGCAGGTAAGCATGGGAAGACTTGTGAAGATTTTTCAACATGTCGAAAAATGTCCACGAGAGCCCCGAGTACCGACGAGTGGCCATTACCGTAAATCTCCGAGTTCAAATCAGGGCAAACTCGTGAGAGCTCTTGGAATGAACTCGTACCGTGGGACTGGGCTATTACCCAGAGTAGGGGAATCGAGAACCAGAGGACATAGGTTTAAGGTGAGGGGGGGAAAGATTTAATAGGAATCCGAGGGGTAACTTTTTCACGCAAAAGGTGGTGGATGTTTGGAACGAGGTGCCGGAGGAGGTAGTTGAGTCAGATTCTATCGTAATGTTGAGGAAACATTTTGACAGATGCATGGATAGGACAGATTTAGAGGGATATGGGCCAAATGCAGGCAGGTGGGACTAGTATAGATTTGACATGTTGGCCGGTGTGGGCAAGTTGGGTCTAAGGGCCTGTTTCCTTGCTGTAAGACTCTATAAGTAAGATGTGTGGGCAAGTTATTTGCATTTTGCAAAGTGTAGGCAAGGGTGGCAGCATTAATGAAACGTATGGATGGGTACATGGATATGCACGGAATGGTGGGATATGGATCATATGCAGGCACATAAAAGTTGGTCTAGGCATCATGTTTAGCATTGTGGTGCAGGGAGCCTGTTCCTGTGCTGTACTGTTCCCTCTGTTATGTTATTCACCCTGTGTTTCCAACATTGAGATTTTAATGGAGGGGGATTCAGAAAGATTTTGGTTTGGACTTGTTGGGGAGGCTGACCTAGATCTGTCAAGGACTGTGTGGTGGCTGTTTGCGCACCACACCAGTCTCCGCACATTAAACAAAGGCGAGCACAGGTGTCCTCCAACCCTGGAGAACACTGGGGGGGAGCACAATATAATTCGGGGTGCAAGATAATGCGCAATATTCTTTTAAAATATTTTTAATACCTATTTATTATTTTCTTACTGATCTTGTGTATATGTGAGTCAATGGCTGTTGTGTTTTGTTCTTTTTAATTTTTTTTAAATTTTTATCCTGTGTCTTTTATGTTCACACCAAAGGAGTTGTAATGGAATTCCGTTACATAGTTGTTTGTGCAATGACAATAAATGTATTCTAATTCTAATTCTAATTCTAATTCTAATTGGAGACACCCATGATCAGCCATGACCTAGGGGGGGCCTAAGACCTTATTCTTAATCTGTGACCCCTGGTTCTGGACTCCCCCAACATGGGGAACATTTTTCCTGCAACACTGTGCCTGCGTGTAAGAGTGGTATCCTTCATGACCTCTAATCATAAATACACTCTGTAGGTAATTATCCATTAACCAAATGAAACGTATGCAGTTCAGTTGGGCCTTGACTTGTTCCCAAGATGGGCCCAAACTTTCCCTTAAGTTTATTCCATTCAAGGCCGTTGATAAGAATACATTCTCGTTGCCCTTGTCTACCGTGTGAGAACAGAGTGAGCTAAAACCAACAACAAATATTTACTGACATCACATTATTTGACACTCGCTGTTTGCCACAAGGTGAGCTGTAGTCTGATAGGATTCACTGACAATATTGTTTCATATCTGAATGCAAGCATTTGCTCAGGCAAAGGAAAATATGAAGAAGTCAAATTGTGGCTTTGAGTTATTGAGTGGAGTGTTGACTTAAGATTATATGTACAATGCTGCAATCTCTAAGTTGTTGAGTTCTGCTTGGTCCCAGTTGAAATCCTTCACAGAAGGCAGCTGAAAGCTTTGCCTTGATGCAGATTTGCTATTGGCATTGGTTTATTGTTGTCACATGCATCAAGATATAGTGAAAACCTTTGTTTCGTTCACTGTCCAGATAAGTCACACCTTAGATGTCAGGGGTTATGGGAAGAAGGCAGGAGAATGGGGTTGAGAGGGAGAGATAGATCAGCCATAATTGAATGGTGGAGCAGACGTGATGGACCGAATGGCCTAATTTTGCTCCTATCCCTTCTGAACTTATGAACTTACATGAGTACAACCAAACCTTACATGAGTACAATGGGTGGCACGATGGCGCAGCGGTAGAGTTGCTGCCTTACTGCACCAGAGACCTGGGTTTGATCCTGACTACGGGTGCTGTCTGTATGTTCGGGAGTTTATATGTTCTCTGGGTGATTCGTTTTTCTCCAATACTACAAAGATATACAGGTTTTTCAAACTATCCAGTTTCAGTTTCAGTTTAGTTTATTGTCACGTGTACCGGGGTACAGTGAAAAGCTTTTGTTGCGTGCTAACCAGTCAGCGGAAAGGAAATACATGATTACAATCGAGCCATTCACAGAGTATAGATACATGATAAGGGAATAATGTTTAGTGCAAGGTAAAGCCAGAAAAGTCCGATCAAGGATAGTCTGAGGGTCACCAAAGAGGTAGATAGTAGCTCAGCACCGCTCTCTGGTTGTGGTAGGATGATTCAGTTGCCTGATAACAGCTGGGAAGAAACTGTCCCTGAATCTAGAGGTAGACACAAAATGCTGGAGTAACTCAGCGGGACAGGCAGCATCTCTGGGGAGGGAGACACAGAGATATGGAAGGCAAAGGTGTGAAAATGAGGCATCAAAGGTGACGTACTTCAAGGAAAATGTAGAATAGATCATAGTTAGCTAGGGGATGATGACAAGGAAGCATACAAAGATAAAATGTAATCAGGAGACACAGACTGGTGGGAGAACTAGGATGGGGGAGGGATGGAGAGAGTGGGTTACTTGAAGTTAGACAAGTCGATATTCACACCGCTGCCCAAGCGAAATATGAGGACATTTCTATAGCTTTGGCGTACCACCAGATGCACCAAACTCTGGAAAACTAGTACGAGGCAGGAAGACTGTTTTTTTTTTGTCTAAATGTGCTTCCATGTTTTGCTTGCTGCAATCCAGCTAAAGCCTTCTTATGTTGCAAAGATGCAAGGGTGATTCATAAACAGTGCTAAGTGGCATGCAGTGATGGGCAGATAGCCATTAACGCTCTGGCATTGGGGTCAGATACGATGCTTCCTTTTGTTTGCAAGACTAAATTAAGACGCGGCTGGCCACCACTCTCTCCCGATTACCCTCTCCTAAGCAGTCTCCCCGAGCCAACACACACGCTGGTGGTGTCGCCTTTTTGTCTCCTAGCTGCCCATTAACACATTGATGAGAGAGGAATCCTCGTCAGTTTTACAAACGCTGAGATACTTTCCTGGGGGTGGGCAACACCAATGTTGTCACCACCCCCCCTGTCAAGCCCAGGAAAATATCTTTCTGCGCAGTGGGTTTGAGAACCTTTTACATGGAATTTTTTCGTGTGGGTGGGGGGTGGATTATTATTATTGCAAACATGTTTCAAAAGAAGGCATTCATCTTGCTCCCCTTTCAGATGCCGGTATTACCAGCCATTTCACTTGTGTTTTACCATTATTATCTGTTTGATAGCCGTGACATGTTGATCATACATGGCAGTGAGGAAATTGATTTCCTTCAACACAAACGCATCCAATTTTCCAAGGGCCATAATTTTATGTCCACAACAAAATAAAAGGGTCATTTTGCCGAGGATGGGGTTGGATTGAAATCTTGGGTAAAAGAAAAACTCGGTAAATGCAGCGTTTTATTTGTGTTTGATTGCAGTGGCTGAGGCTTACTGCAAATGCCTGCACGGTTTGGATTGTTAAGGAAAGAGCAGCTTGTGATACTGTATATTGACCGGTGGAGAGAAAATGGTTCACTTTGACAGGGTAAAACATATGCATTAATGCGCTGGCAGTTAAGGTTAGACTGTGAATTGGAGCTGGTACACGTTATAGATACAGCATCCTTTTCGAAAGCAATTGTACAAAATAAAACGCTATTTCCTGCTAGTGACATTTAACTCGCTCAGATTGTTGCTCAGTATAAAATTTAAACTTGAAGACAAGTGACTGCTTTAAATATTTTATTTAGGCAGATTGACTTGGCGACATCAGATAACATCTTGCAGTCTCGCCTTGATATAATTCTCTGTAATTTGTTGCATCAGTCTGAGTCTGAGAATGAAAGGAACTAAAGGAATTATGCGGCAACAATGGACAATCTTCATAAAATTGCACTAAGGAGTCACATAAAGTATGTATTAATGGCACTTATCCTTTCAGATAGAACGTTATGTCCCAGGAACATCAGGCAAGCAGTTCCTTCTGTTTGGAGTGCAAAAAATTTGATACTGAGCCACGCAGGAATAATTTCTTTGTGGCAACAACTGCGGGCCGGCCCGGTGGCGCAGTGGTACAGTTGTCCATTATTGCCGGTTAGACTGTAGACTTTACCGATACATTGTGGAAACAGGCCTTTCGGCCCACCGAGTCCACGTCAACCAGCGATCACCCCATACACTAGCACTATCCTACACACTCGCGGACATTTTACAATTTTTGCCGAAGCCAATCAGCCTACAAACCTGTACGTCTTATAGAGTGTGGGAGGAAACCGGAGATCTCGGAGATCTCGGAGAAAATCCACGTGGTCACAGGGAGAACGTATAAACTCTGTGCAGACAGCACCCGAGGTCAGGATCGAACCTGGGTCTCTGGCGCTGTAAGACAGCAACTCTACCACTGCGCCTTGGCTGAAGAAGGGTTTCGGCCCGAAACGTTGCCTATTTCCTTCGCTCCATAGATGCTGCTGCACCCGCTGAGTTTCTCCAGCTTGCTTGTGTACCTTGTAGCACATCAGTTCCATAGACAAAGTCCATTGTCCTCTATGGGACTAGACGTGCACCAGTCAGTTCCCTGAGCTCATGAAAGAAGTGTTCAAAAGCCTGATACCACAGGGGAAGGAGCAGGAGTCTGGCGGTGCTCGCTTTCAAGCCTCTGTACCTTCTGCACGACGGTAGCGGAGAGAGGAAGGAATGAGCAGGGCTGGGACAAGCGGTGTTTATTTATTTATTTATGTCTCCTGTTCGTATGGATGAGGGGTGGACAACGTTGCTCACAGTCGCGAGGTTTCACCAGTCGCTCTGTTGGCTGAGCAAGTGAGGACCAATAACTGCCTGTAAATCAGGACACGCCGCAGTTTTGTTTTTGGCGATTAAAATTCCTTGTAGGCTTTCGCTTTAATTCCCCAACTTGTACAGTCTTACTTTTCCCCCCCCCTCTCTATCGCTGCTAAAGGAGAGAGCTAAAGGTCTCTATTAATGTCGCTTCCTGTCTTGTCTGCCTTATCACTCTGTTTTCAAAGGTCAATCAGGTCTGGAATCATGAGACATATTACAGCTAATCAAATGCATGGAGGGTCATTTCTATTATGCTAGCAGGATTAAAGCTACTGAACGAGAAGCAGAGTGGATATGGATACTCTGTGTTACGCGCCGCAGAAGCCTAAGTTGTCAAAATGCACTTGTGTTCACATTAAAAGTGCTCCGCAACTTTCAAGGGGAGAAACCCTCGGGGGCAAAAGAACAAAATCCGAGGCTGGGGTCAGGACCTTGACTATTGATCTGCCCTCTATAACTTCCACATCTCGAATTGGCCTTCACCGCCAGGCTGCTGGAGTACATTAGAGTAGAAATCCATAACCGGGCCATGTTCAACCATGCACAGGAAGAAACTAAATTAAATGTTAAAAAACAATCTGGGGCTGGAGTCCGAGACAATTCATCATGATCCAAGGTGTCAGGCAGGTGGGATGACCAAGGATCTCTGACCAATAGCCTCAAGTGCAGAAAATGGATAGATCTCTCTCGAGTCATTTCTCTGGTCCGGGGCACTTAGCATGTGGACAAGAGACAGAATTTCGAGCCAAGGTCAGCTGGGTTTAACTTCAGAAAATAAGTATTTATCTTATTGAAAGCATGTGTTGCGAAACAGCATCAACACTTTAATATGCGGCATGCTTACAACACATCGAGACCACAGTTCACTTGTTAATGGGGTGTATTCAAAACTGCTTTCCATTTGCCTTCTTATGAGTGGTCATTGACAGACGGCAGGAGCCTTTGGAAAGAAAATTACTTTTGAAAGTGTGAAGAGAACATGAGAAGTCATCTGTAGTAATTTTGATAATGGCCTGGAAACAGCTGCTTGCATTCCCCTCTAATGATGATAAATGGCGTCTTGGAGGGTTTTTTAAAAATCGCTGTCGAGGGGGGAGGGTTTCGAACCATTCCCGTGTCGTTGCCGGGAGAGTATTCACATGGAGGTTTTTTTAGATTTAGATTTATATAATGCTATTGACCGGGAGCTGCGTGTGCATAATCTGGCCTTAAATACAGCGAGGCAGGCCAGACGCATCCTCATTCAGCTGGGCTGCATCCCACAGGCCAGGGATCCAGCGCGCTAGATGTGGCTTCGCTCTGCTGAGCCACAGTATCGACTGCTCAGCATCACCAAGCTGCTCATAAAGGCACAGTCCCACTGCAGGTAGAGATTCCACAGCCTGAAGAAGCAAGTCCAACAAATATTGAAATCAGACTCATCCTGTAACACAGGCTCAACGCCGCATGGATCTTCAACCAAATCAGTTTAAATATCACCAGGCTTTTTGCAAATGGATTAATAAAGATGGGCGAATATGTAGATCTAGCATCTAACCATCATCCGTAGTTTCCTTTTCGCCAGAGATGCTGGCTGACCCGCTGGGTTACTCCAGCTTTTTGTATCAGTATTCGGTTTAAACCAGCATCTGTAGTTCCTTCCTACACACTATTTTCCTTTAATAGACACAATATGCTGGTGTAACTCAGCAGGTCGGGCAACATCACTGGAGTGTGGTATTTTATTTAGAAAAGGAAGTGGCACATTTGATCAATGTTTTGAACATCAAAAGCCCACACCGCCCTGACCATGCTCTCGTCTCACTAATACCATCAGGAAGAAGGCACAGGAAGGAGCCTGAAAACCATGACTACCAGGTTCAAGATCAACTTCTTCCCAACAACCATCAGGCACTTGAATACTGCACAACACTAACCTCAACAACTATGATCTGCTTGGACTGTGCCTTTGGCTGCACTGTAGACTTTGGTTTTGCACTATGATGGTACAAGGTGCCACAGTTATTAATTTATCTATAATAAATATATAATTTATTAAATTTATTAAATATATGATTTATTATATATTTATCCGTACGTTTCTTGTATTTGCGGGCCTGTTAAGCTGTAACAAGTAAGAATCTGTCCCTCGCTCACCCTAGCTCTCTGGCTGTCTTTCTGATTAATTTTACTTTGTATGCCTCCTTGCCACCTTTCCCTCAGCTAACAATGAACCATTCTACATTTCCTTGAGAATTGTCTGCTTTGATCTGTCGTTTTCACACCTTGCCCTTCCATATCTCTAGTCTCCCTCTCCCCTGACTCTCAGTCTGAAGAAGGGGCCCATTCCTTCTCTCCAGAGATGCCGCCTGTCCAGCAATTTTGTGTCCATCTTAAGAATTTCATTGTTCTGTTGCCAGGGCATGTGTCAACGAAACCTCTCACTTCATGAAAATGCAAGCCCTTGACAACGACATTATCTAATTTTACTTTCAGAAGCAGTCGTGCTGATTTTCCTGAGTAAAATTGTGTCCGTTTTTGATCGGCTAATTATGTTTCCTGGAAATGTTCCCTGATTGTGCTATCAATCTGTGTTGCCCCCAAGTAGTGTGTTCTGTAGAGACCGGCTAGCAATTACTGCAGCCAGGCTGAAGGGGTGTGAGGTTGATCATCATTTTGTACAATCACGACACAGCCAGGGCTTAGGCGAGTGGGCTGGATTCAGCATTAACTCTTTCATGTCCGCTCACAGATACAGAGATACAGCGCGGAAACAGGCCCTTCGGCCCACCGAGTCCACACCGACCAGCGATCCCTGCACGCTAACACTACCCTACACACACTAGGGACAATGTTACATTTATGCAAAGCCAATTAGCCTACAAGACCTGCACGTCTTTAGAGTGTAGGAGGAAACCGAAGATCTCGGTGAAAACCCACGCAGGTCACGGGGTGAACGTACAAACTCCATTCAGACAGCACCCTTAGTTGGGATCGAACCTGGGTCTCTGGCACTGTAAACGCTGAAAGCCACCTTTTCCTTTTCTCCAGAGATGCTGCCTGGTCTGCTGATTTACTCCAGTATTTTGTGTCTATCTTCGATTTAAACCAGCATCTGCAGCTGCTGCCTGCACAGTGGTGATTACTAACTGCAGTATACGTGGTCCACTTGTAGTTGGATTGTTAACTTTGTCCTTATTGATACACTCCATCTCTTAATTTTTTTTTTTTTTAAAGAACAATTACTGCCAAAGTGAATGACCAGTAGGTTCCCAGTAATCCTTAGACAATTAACACAAGCTGCACAAACATATAACACTCTTCGTTTCATGTAGCTGTGAAGGGTCAGATTTGCCAGGACTGTAACCTTGCCAGGCATAAAGATGGCAGCATTCAAAATATCACAGGCATTGAACTATATGCAAGAAAGCACTATATGTAAGAAATTAAACACATCTGATAGTTATGTTCCAATCCTATTTTTATGTTTGTGTATGCATAATGTTTTATTATTTCAGTTTAGGTATGGGCAGTTGTTACTTTTAAAAACAAAATTAAAACAAGTCTGAGTAAAATATTCCTTTTGGAATGTTGGATTGGTAACTTGAAATAAATTGAATGATTTTGATGGTCTGTTTTCCAGGTGATTTCTAGTTATGAACAGCAACTTTATTCCTCACCCAGGGATTGGAAGCATTTTTATATTGGCTGACAGTCAGTGAATAGAAAAGTTAACTCATCGACAAATATTTAACTTAAAAAGAAACAAAGAACTGCTGGTTTACATCAAAGATAGACACCAGTGCTGGAGTAACTCAGCGGGTCAAGCAGCATCTCTGGACAAAAAGGATGGGTAATGTTTTGTGTCGGGATCCTTCTTCAATCTGAAGGACAGGAAAATTAACTTAACAGATAATAATTATTTTGGAGTCAATCATGGTTTGCTTTATGCTAAAGAGAAATGATGCTTGTTCATGAGGTCATAGGTTCTAGGAGCAGAATTAGGCCATTCGGCCCATCGAGTCTACTCCGCCATTCAATCTTGAATGATCTATCTCTCCTTCTCAACACCATTCTCCTGCCTATCCCATGACACCCGCACTAATCAAAGGTTTCATATATCCGAGGGTGGGTAGGTCCAAGATTTTTAATTATAAATGCATAAAATGTTAAAAAGTTGTGTTTATTTGTGTACAATATGCCACACCCTAGCGATGCAACAATACAACAGTTACATGTTTAACTTGCTCATTGTGTTATATAGAAACATAGAAAATAGGTGCAGGAGTAGGACATTAAGCCCTTCGAGTCAGCACCGCCATTCAATATGATCATGGCTGATCATCCAAAATCAGTACCCCGTTCCTGCTTTCTCCCCATATCCCTTAAGCCCCAAGTGCTATATTTAAATCTTTCTTGAAAACATCTAGTGAATTTTGCCTTCACTGCCTTCTGTGGCAGAGAATTCCACAGATTCATAACTCTCTGGGTGAAAAGGATTTTTGCTCATCTCAGTCCTAAATGGCCTACCCCTTTTTCTTAAGCTGTGACCCCAGGTTCTGGACTCACCCAACATCAGGAACATTTTAATAAACCCAATTTTCCCTTTTAAACCAGTGAAACATTACTACACCGGGGAGTTTGAGTGATTTGCAGCAGAAGATTTCAAGCTGTTTCTGCATGCGCTTCTTTCCTAAGGAGAGCACCTTTGAAGCTGATAGACTGATCCCTTTCCCCGCAGCTTGTACGAGAGGCCATCTGCGGGATGGCAGGGAGCGACAAGGAAGTCAAACTTCACAGTGTTTTCCGTCAGATTAAGAAAGCGCGATGACAAAGGGATCCCTCTCGAAGATGAATCCATTGTCTGTGATGGAGGATTACTGCGGGTATTCATGGCTGGCCTATGCCGTTCCCAGCTGAGGCCCCCTGTCCTTGTGTCAACGCATCCCCTCACCTATTATCTTTCTCCATTAAAGTGTGATAAACCAGCTGGCCAAAATAAAAAAGAGGTCAAGCGAAGAGCAATGCCTTTCGCCAACCCTTCGATACAAGGCTGGGCTGTTGGGCAAGATTCTAATCAGCAGAGCCGTTGTTTGACCGCACAACTCCCGCTAACCCATTCGTCCCTCCAAAGCTGCCCAGCTAGCCCGTGTCAAACCAAGCCAAGCCAAGCCAAGCCACGCCACGCCACGCCAAGCCAAGCCAAGTCAAAGCCCCATACAATACGGACCACTTAGTCCGACAGGGGGCCATTTGACTGCTGCACTTGACTGATCAATGAGCCGGACTCAATGATGTATCAACTCAGAATACAAGTGTGGAATGTCGGATGCAGTGTACACAATGAGAACTGCCAGAAGATAATGTTAATCCCCAGCTCTGCTGACTGCTGAAACATCAAGAAATCTTGATCTTTTGATCTGAAGAGTTGTTTCTAATCTTAAGGGAAAAGGCATTGTGCTACTTTGTTAAGGCTGTTCTTTTGTTAAAACACAGCGGCTGACAAGTTGCCTTTACACTGCAGATGGTGTGAGGTTTTTGTTTTGTTATTGTCCTGTTTCCTTGGAAAAAAATCAAAGTTAAAATCTCAAAAAATAGTGATGGCTCTGGATACGTTTAAAAAAACCCTCCACTGTAATCTGAATCACTTTTGCACCTTTCTGTAAAGGAACACCTTGCAGATACCCGGGAAATTTCTTTTAGGCCTGACGAAGAAGATCTAGGCAAAAAAGTACATTTTCTGAATCGCTGTTTATGAAGAACTCATTACTGGTGCTTAAACTTATTCAGTTTTGCCACTGTATTTAATTGACACCGAGGTGACCTAAAGAACAGCTGTCGGCCTTATTTGCAAACGGCCATAATACGGCAGTGTTTGTGAACCTGTGACAGGGGCCAAGTGGGAGTGTGACACTGTTCTTGTAATAAGATTACCACCTTGTGTGCAAGGGCTTTCGCAAGCACCGTTCCTCCTGCAGCATGGTATGTATAATTGGTTCTAATTGATCATATCAGCTGCCGGTTATGAAATTAATTTTGCAACATATGCTCTCCATAAAGCCATCGTCGCCCCGCAATAGATCAGCACTTAATGCATTTTAATCACGGGACACTTATTTTAATTACGCCCTCTTTTGTCAAAATAAATGACAGCTTTAGCTCTAAACCCCCGTCACACACGCACAAGCACATACCAACACTAACATGGGAAATTGTTTATAGCTGCCTGTTTATTATGAGGCAGTAATGGGTGGTAATACTGTAGGTGTTCATCGGGAATTGACAGCTCTTGTGTGTTTATCCTTCAAACGCCTGCTCATTTGAATAGACGTTTGCCACTGGCACAGTTCAAGGCAAAAATGCAGATTCACCCAGTCATAAGAACCTAAGGTCATAAGGAATAGGAGCAGAATTAGGCCATTCGGCCTATCAATGCCATTCAATCATGGCTGACCCCATTCTCCTGCCTTCTCCCCATAATCTCTGACACCCGTACTAATCAAGAATCTTTCTACGTATCTCTGCCTTAAAAATATCCACTGACTTGGCCTCCACAACTCTCTGTGGCAAAGAATTCCACAGATTCGCCACCCTCTGACAAAATAAATTTCTCTTCATCTCCTTCTTAAATGAACGTCCTTGTCATCCTATAAAAGATGTCTAATGGAAATAGCTCCATTCAAATTGTTCTTTATGCGGCAAATATTAATTGATTCTAT
Source organism: Amblyraja radiata (assembly GCF_010909765.2). NCBI lineage: Eukaryota > Metazoa > Chordata > Chondrichthyes > Rajiformes > Rajidae > Amblyraja > Amblyraja radiata. The sequence goes on along the minus strand of NC_045989.1, from coordinate 21,081,242 downwards.
TTGTACGTTAAATTTGGGAATATGAGCACAGTGGAGATGGCACGGTGGTGCAGCAGTAGAGTTGCTGCCTTGCAGCACCAGTGACCATGGGCTCAATGCTGACTATAGGTACCGTCTGTACGTAGTTTGTACCTTCCCCCTGAGACCGCATGGATTTTCTCTGGGCGCTCCGGTTTCCTCCCACACTCCAAAAACGTGCAGGTTTGTAGGCTTATGGGCTTCTGTAAATTGACCCTAGTAAGATAGAACTGGTGTGAACAGGTGATCACTGGTCGGCGTGGACTTGGTGGACTGAAGGGCCTGCAAAATAAAACACAAAGTGCTGGTGTAACTCAGCGGGTCAGGCAGCATCTATGGAGGACATGGATAACGCTATGGAGGCCAGTACCCTTCTTCTGTCATAGAGTAACATAGCATGGAAACAGGCCCTTCGGTCCATCTCATTGATGCTGACCACGATGCATAACTACATCAGTACTATTTGCTCGTGTTTGACCCGCGACCCAAATCGAAAATAAATTCTGTTCTTCATTGTTTAAAAATATTTTGGGAGCATGTTATCCTTATTCAGGTCCAGTGTCAAACTATCAGTCGTAGAGCCACAGACCCTTCAGCCCAACTTGCCCATGCCGGCCAACTTGCACTTGTCCCACCTGCCTGCTTTTAGCCCATATCCCTCTAAACCGATCCTATCCCTATACTGTCCAAATGTTTCTTAAACATTGCAATAGTACCTGCTCAACCATTCATCCGCCCGCCTGCCCAACTGATTAAGATCCTGCTGCAAATCCTCACTTCTTATTCAATCAGCTTTTATTGTTTGTTTAGGAAAGAACTGCAAATGTTGGTTTAAACCGAATTGTTTATTTGTGTGTGTGTGTGTGTGTGTGTGTGTGTGTGTGTGTGTGTGTGTGTGTGTGTGTGTGTGTGTGCGTGTGTGCGTGTGTGCGTGTGTGCGTGTGTGCGTGTGTGCGTGTGTGCGTGTGTGCGTGTATGTCATTGAATCATAGTGCCATGCAGCGTGGAAACAGGCCCTTCGGCCCAACTTGCCCACACCAGCCAACTTGCTCCATCCACTCTAGTCCCTCCGGCCTGTGTTTGGTCCATATCCCTCCAAACCTGTCCTATCCATGAACCTGTCCAACTGTTCCTTAAACGTTACAATAATCCCTGTCTGAACTGCCCCCTCTGGCAGCTCGTTCCATACACCCACCATCACGTGTGTGTGCGTATATACACACTGAATACTATAATACACACTGTGCTTTTGTTTTCTCATTTATGACATTGTTTACCATGTACTATGTTGGGGTCAAGGAAAGAGCGTTAACGTCGCGCCCCCGTTTCCACCACCACGCACAAGAAGCACAAGAAGCGACAAGACGGACACCATTGTATGCAGATGCCGTGAAGTGTGTTCAGTTCTGCCTGAACAACTTCTAATCTTGTATGTGGACTTGATAAGAAGAAGATGTACTATGTTTACATGTTCTGCTGCAAGTAAGAATGTCATTGTTCTATCTGGGACGTATGACAAAAAAACACACTTGACTCTTTGCATTATCCAAATACGAGGCCAAACACAGTCTCCGGTGAAATCTTCGGTGAATCTCCGGTGAAAGTAATGGCTTCACTCCAATTTCAGACAAGTAAAGAAAAAACACCCTTTCAACAAAGATACAAAGCAGGTGAGTGGCTTAATTGACTGGCCAATGAGCAGTAAAGTCCTGAGGCTTAATGTGACACGGTTTGAGTGTGTGTGGTGTTCTGAAGTATCTGTACAAGAGGCCGTGCGATTAATGAAAAGCCTACTGGAAAAGAGACTGAATCCAGCTCTCCAGATTGCTGGAAGTTTGTAAGTCCCTTGCTTTCATTACCACATCCTGCATCAGTTGTCTTTGTCGACTTTCTGACTGGGATTGCCAATTTAATCTTAATTAGGCGGGTGTTTTTTTTTGTATCATAGTTTTGTGCGCACTGGGACCTCATTTCACTTAGTACCTTTTCAGCTGACACAGATGAGACTTTCATCTTATTACTGTGGGCTCGATTCGAGCATACATCGCGAAGATGAAAGGATGTATTTGGACAGAGTGCACTGCCCGATCCACCATAAACAAGAATGCTGTTATTAACGGGTTTGAGCTGGGGATGAATAAGAGACAGTAGTTCAGAAGAGTAGGAACTGTAGTGCAAAATTGACAAATGTCTGCTAATGAGTGATTAAGGGCTAATGGGGAAGGCAGGCCCACTTTCAGATGAGAAGAAGATGCTTTTTTTTGTTATGAGCTATGAACTGTGAATGTTATGAATAGGATGTTTTTTTTCTCAGCCTTTAGTTTTGGTTCTGCAAGGTTTTTCTTAGCGCATGGTGGACAAATGGCATCTCACTCACATTTACCAACGTAAAAAAGCTTCAACCAGGAGTTGCATTCATTGCTGGTACTATCAACCTCATTGAAGACCCTCGGACTATCTTTAATTGGACTTTACTGGACTTTATCTTGCATTACATGTTATTCCCTTTATCATGTATCTGTGGACAGCTTGTGAATGAATACGTTTATTGTCATTGCACAATACTGTGCAACGAAATTCCACTGCATCTCCTCCGGTTAAAAAATACTAACACGACAACCATTGACACATATGTACACTTATTAGTAAAATAATAAATAAGTATTTAAAAAGAATTTTAAAAGAATGTTGCATTTGTTGGAATTACATTTTGCTTCCCCAGTGTTCTCTGTTGGAATTAAGCTCTTTTATCGCACATGGGTAGAAACTATTTTTTAGTCTACCTGAATCGCCTCCCAGAGGGTAGCAGAGTGAAAAGGTGGTTGGCAGGGTGGGATGTGTCCTGCTTGATGTTTGTGGCCCGTTTGTAATGCTCTGTGCAGTTTTTATAACTCTCTGCAGCGCCCTCCTCTCAGCCACAGTGCAGCTAGCAAACCACACCAGGATGCCATAGGAGAGGATACGTTCCACGGCCACGTTTGACTATATGTTTGACAATGAAAACAAAGCATTTGTTTGATCACATGCTGTGGGAGGTGTAGATGAATCTTTAAAAACTGCATTTCAATGGCTGATTGAAGCATTTAGGACTTTTTTTTAAAGACATCTCAAAACTCAGGCTTAAACAATTCATTTGGTCATATTATAAATGGAATTGAATTGAGATTAAATGTAGCAATGAAAGCAAAAATAGGCGCCAGATAAGGTTTCAAGGAGAAACTGGTTTTCAGAGGACACAAATTTAAGGTAATTAGCTAAAGAACCATGATGTTGAACCCAGAGAGTAGTTATAGAAACATAGAAACGCCGCCATTCAATATGATCATGGCTGATCATCCAAAATCAGTACCCCGTTCATGCTTTCTCCCCATATCCCTTGATTCCATTAGCTCGAAGAGCTATATCTAACTCTCTCTTGAAAACATCCAGTGAATTGGCCTCCACTGCCTTCTGTGGCAGAGAATTCCACAGATTCACAACTCTTTGGGTATTTCTACCAACTCTCCCCTCACCTTCCGACATTCCTGAGAAAACAGTCCAAGTTTGTCCCTTGTAGCTAATCCAGAAGGCATTCTGGTAAACCACCTCTGCACCCCCTACAATGAATGCTTCCACACCCTTCCTGTAATGGGGCGAGCTGAACTGTACACAATGGGGCGGCACTGTGCTGTTACGGTAAAGTTGCTGCCTTACAGCGCCAGAGACACGCGTTCGGAGATGGTGCTTGTATGTTCTTCCCGTGACTGTAGGATAATTGGCTTCTGTAAATTGTCCCGAGTGTGCAGGATAGAACTGGTGCACGGGTGATTGATGGTCGGAACTAGAAGTAGAAATAGAATTATCCATTGATTGATGTGTAGGATAGAACCAGCATGCGGGTCATCACTAATCAGTGGGGACTCGGTGGGCCAAAGCTCTTGTTTCAATAAACAATAGACAATAGACAATAGGTGCAGGAGTAGGCCATTTGACCCTTTGAGCCAGCACCGCCATTCAATATGATCATGGCTGATCATCCCCAATCAGTACCCCGTTCCTGCCTTCTCCCCATATCCCCTGACTCCGCTATTTTTAAGAGCCCTATCTAGCTCTCCCTTGAAAGCAAAAAAAAGCGCCAGATAAGGTTTCAAGGAGAAACTGGTTTTCAGAGGACACAAATTTAATTAGCTAAAGAACCATGATGTTGAACCCAGAGAGTAGTTATAGAAACATAGAAATGCCACCATTCAATATGATCATGGCTGATCATCCAAAATCCACACTGTATCTCTAAACTAAACTAAATGCCAGGTAGACACTAAATGCTGGAGTAACTCAGTGGGTCAAGCAGCATCTCTGGAGAGAAAGAATGGGTGGCGTTTTGGGTCGAGACCCTTCTCCATACCCAAAACGTCACCCATTCCTTCTCTCCAGAGATGTTGCCTGTCCCACTGATTTACAGCATTTTCTGCCTATCTTTAAAGTAGACAAAGTGCTGGAGTATCTCAACGGGACAGGCAGCATCCCTGGAGAACTTGGAGAGGTGACATTTCTGGTCGGGACCCTTCCTCAAAAGCAAATGAGCAATACCACTCTTCCGAATACATTTGTAGTATTTTGAAACTTTCTGGTTCTTCTGCTGAATGCAGGAACAGGACTTGCAGGAAAGTCTCAGGGGATTAGGCAGCATCTGTGGAGAGAACAATAGGCTTCAGACAGCGGGTTAATGACCTTTCAACATTTGACATCACTTTGTTGTACAAGACATTGGCGAGGCTGCACTTGAATGTTGTGTTCACTTCTGGTCACCCTGCCGTAGAAAAGATGCCATTAAACTGGAAGGAGCGCGGAGAAGCTTTTTGAGGATGTTGCCAGGACTCGAGGGCCTGAGCTATGGAGTGAGGTTGGACACGCTGGCACTTTAAGTAGTAATGCTAGCTAATTTTATCTTTGCAAAACATGTATGTTTTTTTCCCCCCAGCACTGGGGTGGGTAATGTCCCCATCATTGCTAATTATTATTTACACAAAGCTCTACAATATGAAAGTTTGTGTTTTGTTTGAACCCCCAACCTTTTGTGGATCAGCGATCAGCTGTTTAATGCCTCGACGTCTCTCATGTAACCATGGTGACGCAGACCTGCTGGTGCAAGGGTCTCAAGCCAATCCGCAGTCTTGTCTAACAGGGGTCATCTGCATTGGGGTCAAAGGTAAACCTTCATCAGCTCTATTCCCCTTGCTGGAAATCTTCTCTGCTCTCTCTCAAGCTGTTTCCTACAACAGCTTTGACCAAAACTGAACACCAGACTCCAAATGCGGCCTCAATAACTTCTTCTTAATGAGCATGAAACAGATATACTTGCCATTTTCAACTCTGTTTTAAAGCAATGTTACAGCATAAAATCTTCTATTTTAAATAGCTCAACATGGTTAACCCATAAGAACAAATCATAACATTGCCCATTCCTTCTCTCTGGAGATGCTGCCTCACCCGCTGAGTTACTCCAGCATTTTGTGTCTACGAATGGTAACTGACTATATGATATATTGGGTGTTTTAATCCCTAAACATATGTTTTCCATGAATACAACCTCATTTCTTTACCAGATATTGGGGTAGCAGCTTTTAGTTTTAGAGATATAGCGTGGAAACAGGTGCTTTGGCCCTTCGAGTCCGCGCCGACCAGCGATCACCCATATGCTACTTCTATCCTACAAAGAAGGGACAATTTACAGAAGCCAATTAACCTACAAGTCTGAAGTCTGAAGAAGGGTTTCGGCCCGAAACGTTGCCTATTTCCTTCGCTCCATAGATGCTGCTGCACCCGCTGAGTTTCTCCAGCATTTTTGTCTGCCTCTGATTTTCCAGCATCTGCACAGTTCCTTCTTAAACAACCTACGAGTCTGCACGTCTTTGGAATGTGGGAGGAAACCGGAGAATCCAGAGAAAACCCATGCAGTCATTGGGAGAACGTGCAAACTCGGCACAGACAGCACCCGTGTTCAGGATGTAACCCGGCTGGTATAGCAACTTTATTCATGGTGAAGTTGCGTAGATTCTGAGGAATTGTTTAGAAGAATTTAGTGTCCTTGCCGAATTTGGTGCAGACATGCGTACATGAACTTAAGGCAGATGGAGTCTGAGGGGTAAATAGAGTGGCAGGTCCTTAAAGCACATCTTCAGCGAACTACCATGGGAAGATAGACCATTGGCATGGAACATGGGATCATTGGTGAAAGCTAGAGGCAATTGTTAGATGGTGCCCCAGTTGTACATCGTCAATATGTTATCAACGTGTAGTGAAAAAATAAACGATGAGTAATCTGCTTTCATGAATCCCCTTCATTGGTCACTGGCGTTATTTAACCCATTAATGTACTCAAGGATCAAAAGGGTTTAATTGCCATAACTAGCAACACCAAGACAACATAATTCCTACTTGCTGTAATATAATAGGAATGTAGGTGCGATACATGATAAGCAGAGATGATACAAACAAATTCAATAAATTAATAGCCACAATACCAGTGCACCCAAAGTCCTCAGTGCAACCAAAGACAGTCCACAGAAGTTCGTAGTTGAGTAGTGTTCAAGAGCCTGATGGTTGTTGGGAAGAAGTTGTTCTTGAACCTGGTGTCATAGTTTTTGGACCTTCCTATGGTTGGCCACTGAGCCACCCTTTAAATGGAGCAAACTCCCAAACAGGGGAACAAGTGTACCTGGAGGTAATCCTTCCCCTTGACATCCTCAAATCACTGCTGTGCAAAGCAGGGCTGTGCACTCAATTTGAAGATTACGTATCTGTTTTATTTATTGGAGGTGGTTTTGGAGGGGAGGATGCTCCTCAAACTGCGGAGCATTCTGGACAATACAGCTCACTCCCTCCATGACACACTGGTTAACCTGAGGAGCACCTTCAGCAACAGACTGGTTCCACCAAGATGCAGCACAGAACGCCACAGGAGATCCTTCTTCCCTGTGGCTATCAAACTGTACATGTCCTCCCCCTTCTGTCGTGGGGTAGACTGACTACCCTTCCCCTCTCCCACCCCTCTCACCCCAATCTTTGAACATTCCCGATCCTGACGTTAATTTCATGTTCATGTATCTTGTTGTGTTTTATCACTGTTGGGCTCCCGGGATAAATAAAGTCCTATTGTATCATATCGTATCATGTTAATCAATCTCTGCAAAAGCAAATGCAAAGAAAATGGGAGTGGGGGGGATGTTATTGTTTGAGTAATGTCATGACTTTTACATGTATGTGCGTTACCCACAGATATGATAGCATGTAATTTGTTGCTAGATATTGAAATGTCTGGGTCGTGAATAAATTGATGGCTGTCAAGAAACAAGTTTAGATTATCCATGGTCTTTGTATGTCCATTCTTTCTTGCATTCCTTCTCTCCAGAGATGCTGCCTCACCCGCTGAGTTACTCCAGCATTTTGTGTCTACCTTCAAATTAAACCAGCATCTGCAGTTCTTTCTTGCACATATTTCTAGTAGTTCAACGTGAATTCTCTTCTCTGATGTCCTTCAGTAGTGTTGTATAGTGGAGGAGATTGTTAGGCTCGCCGATAACCCTGAAGAATCAGTGAGTCTGTCATAGTTCATATTACAAAGAGGCTTTGACAGAATTCACTGCCTTAGCTGCCACTCAAAACCAGTTAGAAGATTGCACCTTGGAGAATTATCTTCACACAGCTCACTCTTCGGATGAGCAAATGTCTAACTGGCCGGTGTTTGATGACCAGAAGAACAATCTAGCGCTCTGCCAGTGTAAAGATTCTTCCAGTGCCAGCGGTGGATGGGCTGGATAGACAATGTACATCATCTAATTTGAGGAAGGACATCCTTGTGATTGAGGCAGTGCTGCGTAGGTTCACAAGATTGATCCCTGGGATGGAGGGACTGTCATATGAGGAAAGATTGAAAAAACTAGGCTTGTATTCACTGGAGTTTTGAAGGTTGAGGGGGGATCTTATAGAAACATATAAAATTATAAAAGGACTGGACAAGCTAGATGCAGGAAAAATGTTCCCAATGGCGGGCGAGTCCAGAACCAGAGGCCGCAGTCTTAGAATAAAGGGGAGGTCATTTAAGACTGAGGTGAGAAAAAACTTTTTCACCCAGAGAGTTGTGAATTTACGGAATTCTCTGCCACAGAGGACCGTGGAGGCCAAATCACTGGATGGATTTAAGAGAGAGTTAGATAGATCTCTAGGGGCTAGTGGAGTCAAGGGATATGGGGAGAAGGCAGTCATGGGTTATTGATAGGGGACGATCAGCCATGATCACAATGAATGGCGGTGCTGGCTCGAAGGGCCGAATGGCCTCCTCCTGCACCTATTTTCTATGTTTCTATGTTTCTATGTCTCTGGCCACCCAGAGAGACTGAGCACGGCCAGGAATCGATCCTCTTGGAGTGAATTCCGCATCGGCGAACCTCACTCCATCAAAACACAAGGTTCTGGAGGTACTCAGTGGGCCAGGCAGCATCTGAGGAGGGAAATGGACAGGCAGCTTCTCAGGTTAGAACCCTGAAGAAAGGCTCCCGACCCAAAACATTATCTGTCCATTTCCCACTCAGACGGCACAGTGGCGCAGCGGTAGAGTTGCTGCCTCACGGCGCTAGAGACCCAGATTCGATCATGACTATGGGTGCTGTCTATATGGAGTTTGGACATTCTGCCCGTGACAGCGTGGGTTTTCTCCGGGTGTTCGGGTTTCCTCCCACATTCCAAAGATGTATGAGTTAGTGTGTGAATTAGCTTTGGTAAAATTGTAAAATGTTCCCAGTGTGCAGGAAGTGGATGAGAAAGTGGGATATCTTAAAACTAGTATGAATACATGATTGATGATCAGAGTGGACTAGGTGGGCCAAAGGGCCTGTTTCCATGCTGATTCATTCAAAAAATGTCAATACTGAGACTATGTGGTACACCAACATCGAATGGATAATTTATCATCAGCAAAGATTCAAAGGTGAATCTTTTTTCCCAGGGTAAGGGAATCGTAAATACAATTGTGAACTATGAATTCAATCAAACCATACATTAACGCAATTGGAGACCCTCGGACTATCTTTGATCAGACTTTAGTGGCTTTATCTTGCACTAAACGTCATTCACATTATTCCCTTTATCTTATATCTGTACATTGGATGGCTCGAGTTGTATTGTGCCTGATAAAAGTTGTGTGGGCATGCCTCACCCAATTCAATGGACAACTTCTCCATTACACCTTGCCAGGGTTATCCAGGGACCTTATTTTTTTCCCTTAAACTTACCTTTGCTGTTTTGCCATCTCCAACCCAAATGCTCCAAGTCATAGAAACGAGGAACTGCAGATGCTGGTTGACACAAAAGGACACAAAGTGCTTGAGTAACTCAGCAGGTCAGGCAGCGTTTCGGGTTGAGCTTCAGACTGATAGTCACAGCTTGGGCATTTAGTGTGGTTTTGTTGAAACTCCAGGAGTTGATATTCATCTTGTCTACTGGTCCATGTATCCACTAGTGGGAGAGTCTAGGACCAGAGGGGACAACCTCAGAATGAAATGATGTGCCTTTAGAAAGGAGATGAGGAGGGATTTCTTTAGTCGGAGGGTGGTGAATCTGTGAGATCCATTACCACAGACGGCTGTGGCCAAGTCATTTGGAAATTTTTAAGGCAGAGATTGACATATTCTTGAGTAGTACGGGTGTCAAAGGTTATGGAGAGAAGGCAGGAGAATGGGGTTGAGAGGGAAAGATAGATCAGCCATTATTGAATGGCGGAGAAGACTGGATGAGACAAATGACCTAAATCTGCTCCTATGTCTTACGAACTTGTCATGAACACTGCTGGTTCTGTACAAAGGGAAAAGTTAGCCTTACCTTAGAGATTATCTTGCTTCCAACATTCCCATGACTAATTTGCCTTCCTAATTCTGACCAGATTTGTGAAAGTGCAAAGTCCTTAAGAGAGTCAAGGGTGTTTAATTGTCTGACACTAGTCCCACCTGCCCACGTTTGGCCCATATCCCTCCAAATCTGTCCTTTCCATGTACCTGTGTAACTGTTCTTAAACCTTTGGATAGTCCTTGCCTCAACTACCTCCTCTGGTAGCTCATTCTATACACCCACCACCCTTTGTGCAAAAAGGGTACTCTGAGCAAGAGACTCTGTGCATCTACCCGATCTATTCCTCTCATGATTTTATACACCTCTATAAGATCACCCCTCATCCTCCTGTGCTCCAAGGAATAGAGTATCAGCCTGCTCAACCTCTCCCTATAGCTCAGACCCTCTAGTCCTGGCAACCTCCTCGTAAATCTTGTCCGTACCCTTTCCAGTTTTACATCAGTACCAAATTGCAGTCAGGATAGTGTTAAATTAACTATATATTTTTCAAGTGTAGCTTTAGGCTAACAATCCAGTGGAGGTTTTAAAATTCTTTTTCAACAACATTTTTTATGTGAAAAATCCAAGTTCAAAACAGGTAAATAAAATGATCGGGGTCTACGTTTGAGTTTATGAAGAAATGTGTTCAAAAATGCGATATGGCCATAAACTCCTAAAACAACAGGTCCTCGTGGAGCGCATCTAAAAGTATTCAAATAAATTATGATGGTAGCAATGGAAATATTGCAGTCTATCCTGAACAAAGGGGTCGTAACAAAGGGCTAGGGCTTTGCTATTGAGGTTTCAATCTTTAAAAAAAGGTCATAAGTATGGCCTTGGGAATCATAGGTCTGTTAGGTTGACAGCCATACTGGAAGAAATACTGAAGTCCATTATCAGAAAAACTATTCGTAGGAATCTTTGCAAACAAAAAAACAGTCCACAAGAGTTGATGAAAGACGGGTTATGTACAAAGAATATTTTTTTTTTTTGTAAGGTTTGAGATCAATGTTTCTTTGGTTCAAAAAGGGATGGAAGGATGTTGCGTTTAGAAACATAGAAACATAGAAATTAGGTGCAGGAGTAGGCCATTTGGCCCTTCGAGCCTGCACCGCCATTCAATATGATCATGGCTGATCATCCAACTCAGTATCCCGTACCTGCCTTCTCTCCATACCCTCTGATCCCCTTAGCCACAAGGGCCACATCTAACTCCCTCTTAAATATAGCCAATGAACTGGCCTCGACTACCCTCTGTGGCAGGGAGTTCCAGAGATTCACCACTCTCTGTGTGAAAAAAGTTCTTCTCATCTCGGTTTTAAAGGATTTCCCCCTTATCCTTAAGCTGTGACCCCTTGTCCTGGACTTCCCCAACATCGGGAGCAATCTTCCTGCATCTAGCCTGTCCAACCCCTTAAGAATTTTGTAAGTTTCTATAAGATCCCCTCTCAATCTCCTAAATTCTAGAGAGTATAAACCAAGTCTATCCAGTCTTTCTTCATAAGACAGTCCTGACATCCCAGGAATCAGTCTGGTGAACCTTCTCTGCACTCCCTCTATGGCAATAATGTTTAGGTGTTAGTTTCGTTTATTTTTGATTTCCCATTATCTATCTAATTTTTAATAAACTAGTTTAGTTTAGTTTAGAGATACAGCGTGGAAACAGGCCCTTCGGCCCATCGAGTCCACGCCGACCAGCGATCCCCGCACATTAACACGATCCTACACTCGGGAAATTTTTTTATATTTACGCCAAGCCATTTAACCTACAAACTGTACGTCTGGAGTGTGGGAGGAAACCGAAGCTCTCAGAGAAAACCCACGCAAGTGGCGGGCAGAACGTACAAACTCCGTGCAGACAAGCACTCGTGGCCAGGATCAAACCTGGGGCTCTGGCGCTTTAAGCTCTGTAAGACAATAACTCTACCACTGTACCACCATGTTGCCCTTAAGTTGGAATAACATAGAACAGTGCAGTACAGGAACAGGCAATTCAGCCCACAATGTCTGTGCCAAGATAAATGAATCACATCTACCTGCACATGATCCATATACCTCAATCCCCTGCATACACATGCGCCTATCTAAAAGCCTCTTAAAAGCCACTGCTGTCATTATCTCCACAACCACCATTGGAAACTGGTTCCAGGCACCTACTAATCTCTGTACAGAAAGACCTGCTTTGAACTTTGCCACTCTCACCTTAATGCCCCTGTCCTACTTAGGAAACCTGAACGGAAACCTCTGGAGACTTTGCGCCCCACCCAAGGTTTCCGTGCGGTTCCCGGAAGGTTTTTGTCAGTCTCCCTACCTGCTTCCACTACCTGCAACCTCATGCAACCACCTGCAACCTCCGGGAACCGCACGGAAACCTTGGGTGGGGCGCAAAGTCTTCAGAGGTTTCCGTTCAGGTTTCGTAAGTGGGACAGGGGCATCAAGTTATGCCCTCTAGTCTTTGACATTTCCACCCTGGGGGAAAAGGTTCTGATTTTCTCCCCTATCTATGCTTCTCATCATTTAAAATACTTCCATCAGGTAAAGACAAGATGAAAATGAAAACCGTCAATGTTTGATTCATTGAAATACCTATCTGATTACAATTATTTTCCATTCTTATTTTTACATGAAGGCAAAGATTGCCACGCATTGTCATTTTGCTTGTCCCTGAGACAAGGTTGCTTTTTGCCAAAGCCAATTAACATACAAACCTGTGCGTGTGGGCTGGAACTGAACTGAGCCTTTGGAGTGTGGGAGGAAACCGATGCACCGATAGAAATCTCATGCGGTAACAGGGAGAACGTACAAACTCCGTACAGACAGCACCCATAGTCAGGATCAAACCCGGGTTTCTGGCGCTGAGGGCAGAAACTCTACCACTGTACCACCCTTTAGTTTAGTTTAGTTTGTTTTGAGCCCCGGCGCGTTAGCAGGCCCTTCGGCCCACCGAGTCCGCACCAACCAGCGATCCCCGCACATTAACACTACCCTACACACACTAGGGCCTATTTCACATTTATACCAGGCCAATTAACCAACAAACCTGTACATCTTTGGAGTGTGGAAGAAAACCGAAGGTATCAAAAACCCACGCAGGTCACGGGGAGAACGTACAAACTCCGTACAAACAAGCACCCGTTGTCAGGATCGAATCTCTGGCGCTGTAAGGCAGTAGCTCGACCACCATGCCACCGTGCCACCCATATTAAATCACAGGAAGCCCTGTCTTTCAATGGCTCCAGTTGGAATGATTTGCTTCAAATATAAGCGATGATTTTCCAATCTCAGTCCATCGCAGTTAGATCACGTTAACTCAAATGGCCCGTACATATCCACTTGGACTATGTAGGCTGAATGGCCAGCTCCCAAATTTTGCTACATAGAAGTAAAAGATAAATGAAGAGACTATCACAACTCTAGGGATGCCAAAAGTTAAAACAGCAAAGATTAATAAGATGGTAGACACAAAATGCTGGAGTAACTCAGCGGGACAGGCAGCATCACCAGAGAGAAAGAATGGGTGACGTTTCGGGTCGAGACCCTTCTTCAGACCCTTCTTCCGTCTCGACCCGGAACGCCCCCATTCCTTCTCTCCAGAGATGCTGCCTGTCCCACTGAGTTACTCCAGCATTTTGTGTTTACCTTCGATTTAAACCAGCATCTGCAGTTCTTCCCTACACAAAGATTAATAAGAGAACTATTAAGATCAGACGATCAGTGACAGGGAAAATGTTAGGGCCATTAATATGCTGTAATTAAAGGACTGCATTTTTAAGGTAACTATATGAAAGAGGTGAATAAATATAAAATACTAATAGCTTTGGAAAAGCTTTTCTCAGCTCTTGGTATTTTTCTTGAAGCCCCCTTCATTACTAAGGCAATATTTCAGTTTAGTTTTAACTTGCAATTGACTCTTTAAAGAAATTCTCCTAAAACATGTCACTAGAGGGGCTGCACAGTGGTGCAGCAGTTGAGCTGCTACCTTATAGCGCCGGGTTCGATCCAGACAACGGGTGCTGTCTATGTGAAGTTTGTCTGTTCTCCCTGTGACCTGATCCCAGATCTTCAGTTTCCTCCCACACTCCAAACACGTACAGGTTTGTAGGCTAATTGGCTTAGTATAAATGTAAATTGTTCCTAGTGTGTGTAGGAAGTGATAGTGTGCGGGGGTCTCTGGTCAGCGTGGACTCGATGGGCGTAAGGGCCTGTTTCCTCGCTGTATCTCCAAACTAAACCAAACTAGTTAGTTAAAAATGAATACAAGGATAGATAATGGGAAATCAAAAATAAAAGAATTCAGGTGATTCTTATCTCCATAGTAGTTTAGTTTAGAGATAAAGTATAGAAACCTCCCACCCCCCCCGGCCCACCGGATCTATACTGTCCATCATTCACCTATTCACACCAATTCTATCCTATACACTAGGGGCAATTTACAGAAGCCAATTAACTTTCAAACCTGCAACTTTGGAATGTGGGAGAAATCCGAAGCACTCTGAGAAGACCCACACGGTCATGGGGGAGAACGTACAAACTCCACACTGACAGCACCCGTAGTCAGGATCGAACCAGCGTCAGGCAGCAGCTCTACCACTGTACCTCTGGTGCCATCCTTAGTAGCTTTACCCTAATTGACATTTTTGGAACCGCTCACAGGCATTGATTGAAGACTACCTGGAATTCACCTCAATAGTTTAGGAGCAACAATTAGAACGATCAAACATTGAACTCTGCAAGTACCAAGCGGAAAAATATCTTTCTCTCTGATTGCCTGAACATCAGAGGCTACCTCACGGGAGCTGAGGTGTAATTTTAGGCCAAGTGAATAAAATGAGGATATGTGAATAAATGGCAATCATTGTTTACAATAGTCAAGAGTGTGTTCACTACTTACCTTTGAGTCTGTGAAGTGCTGATAGCAAACACTAGCTATAGTAAAGTACACCGCACGTTCACTAGCAAGAAGCACTGGAAATATACTTTAATTTCCAGGATTTAAAAAAAATGCTGGAGGAACTCAGCAGGTCAGACAGCGTCTGTAGAGGGAAATGGAAATACAGGTTTCTAGGCTAATCGGCTTCAGTAAAAATTGTAAATTGTCACTAGTGTGTAGGATAGTCATAGTGTACAAAATCATGAGAGGAATAGATCAGGTAGACACACTAAATGTCTTGCCCAGAGTAAGGGGCATCAAGTATCAGAGGACCGAGGTTTAAGGTGAGGGAGGAAAGATTTAATAGGAACCTGAGGGGTAACTTTTTTACACAAAGGGTGGTGGTTGTACGGAACGAGCTGCCGGAGGAGGTAGTTACTATTGTAACATTTAAGAAACAGTTAGATAGGTACATGGATGGGACAGGTTTAGAGGGCCAAACGCAGGCAGGTGGGACTAGTGTAGATGGGACACGTTGACCAGTGTGGACAGGTTGGGCCGAAGGGCCTGTTTCTACGCTGTAAGACTCTACGATTCCCTAGTGTACGGGGTGACCGCTGGTTGGCGCGGGCTGAAGGTCCAGTTTCCGCGCTGTATCTCTAAATTCCAAAGTAAAACAAGGCGTGCAGGGCCTTTCACTGTGCATAACATCAGTAAACAGACACCAGCTCTAATCATATTCCACAAAATATTAACTAGTCCATTAGTATTTATAGAGTGGAAATGACGGCACAAAGAACATGGTAGAGCATCCTGTTTATTTGCAATGAAGATGATCCCTGACAGGGCCTATTGAACGAAAGCCAATATAATTGCGTCTTTTCATTTGTAGGTTTTTTGACCTTCATTGCAAATAGAGGGCAGTCAGAATTCCTGGCCTTGTAATGTTTTAAAATTAGTTCTGCTTGTCTAAAGCGTTTAGCATTCCCTATGCTGGACAGGACCAATGCAACTGGAGTAAAAGCCCATTTGAGCTTAAATAGTCAGGGTTAGTTGCCGCAATTACCTTGAGGTACTCTGCCTCATTATATAGATATTTAACGATGTGGCTGCTTGTTTAGGTAGAGGGAGCTGCCTGTTCAATAGCCGTCCGCACCCCTTCTGGCTCCGCAGGTAAACAATACCCATTGGCTTTGCCGATCCAAGGGTGGAAATATTGTACCCTGGAAAATCCAAAGCCAGCTAAAGGTTGGCTCACTTATAAACGCATTCCTTCCGCTATCGTGCGATCCGCTTTAACGAGGGTTCTGCATTCAATTGTGCATTCAATTGAAAATCAGAGATTTGGAATTCATTCATAAGCCCTGAACTTCCTGGACATTTAGCGAGCATTAATTTGTGGTTGGCTCGGTGAGATTGTGTGACTTAAGGCTCTTCTGCTCGCTTCAGCCCCCTCCCCCTCTCGCCATTTGTTTTCTCTCTCCCCCCCCCTTTTTTTAAGTTTAGTTTCGTTTAGAGAGACAACAAGGAAACAGGCCCTTCGGTCCTACCGAGTCCGTGTGGACCAGCGATCCCCCCGCACACTATCGCTGTCCTGCACAGCCATGTAGCAGAAGCGTCCACGTGGCGGGGCTGGGAACTGGAAGCATCCTGAGCTAATTCTGCTACCACCATCATCTATTGCAACAAGTGATGGCTCCCACTGATTGTCGCCGGAAGCTTGCGTCCTTTTCAGCGAGGCCAACATTTGTAATAAGATGGACCCGTAAAGAGACACTCCAGGGACAATTTACATTTATAGAAAGCCAATTAACCTAAAAACCTGCACGTCTTTGGAGTGTGGGAGGAAACCGAAGATCTCGGAGAAAACCCACGCAGTCATGGGGAGAACGTGCAAACTCCGTACAGACAGCACCCGTAGTCGGGATCGAACCTGGATCTCTGGCGCTGAAAGCGCTGTAAGGCAGCAACTCTACCGCTGCACCACCGTGTTCTCTCCACTTCCTCATTCTCCCTCTCTGTCTCTATCTCTCTTTCTTTCTCGTTGCACATGTCTCTTTGTCCATCCCTCTCTCCCTCTGTCTCTTCCTGTTTATCTCTCCCTGCCTGTCTCTCCGTCTTTCAGAAATGTTTTTTGACAGTAGGTCAATATCAGTTAGGGCAGCTTGTTCTGGATGATTGAGGAGACAGTTGTAAATGCATGTACTAATATTACTAATAGCAAGAGTCAGAGACAGAAAAAAATCAACACATTCTGGAACGAAGGGTTCTCAGTGGGTTGGAGAGTAACGAGCAACACTGAACTCTTCATTACACCTTTCTGGGTTGTCCGTTTTGCCGAATCTACAGAAGTCACAGCCTCTGAGAGATTCCCCTTCGTCTGGGCAAGGGACTCCTCTGTGCGTCTACCCAAACTATCCTTCTCATGGTGTGGTACACCTCTATAAGATCACCCCTCATCCTCCTGCGCTCCAAGGAGTAGCGTCTGAGCCTGCTCAACCTCTCCCTGTAGCTCAGGCCCTTGAGTCCCGGCAACATCCTCGTAAATCTTCTCTGCGCCCTTTCCTAGATACAATAGTGAGTGAGTGAGTGAGTGAGTGGGTGGCGAAGTACGATGGGTCATGCGAAGGGTGAGGTAGAGACACAGTGCATTATTTCCCCCCGAACTTCAATACGGCTTAAAATTCCGGCACAGATCTAACCGCGATGGCTTCCAAATTACAGACTTTAAATAATATCAACACACCACAAGTAGATCGGAGAGGATCATTTATTCCCTGGCTAAGGTCAGTCAAAATGCCGTGCCCATCTGCGGAAAGTGACCTTGCCTATTGTTTGAAAATCCATTATTATCATTACATACACTTCAGAGAAGTGGCAATTTTAAGGATGGATGGTGTAACGCTGCCACTTAAGACACAGAGTGCATGCATTACTGACCTAATAACTTAATTGTATTTGTTACTGTGAAAGCTGTTCAGTATCTGCAGTTTATTGACTAAATACATAATAATATAAATTAAGTGCATCAATGGGGTTATCGAGCACATCAACAGTTCCCTTCATATATTTTTATCACCTCATTAAACGTTAGCAATTTTATCCAGATTATTTACAAAAACAGATAGCACGGTGACACAGTGTTGCTGCCTTATAGTCTTTCAACACCAGAGACGCAGGTTCGATCCTGACTACGGGTGCTGCCTGTCTGGAGTTTGTACGTTCTCCCCGTGGCCACGTGGGTTTTCTCCGAGATCTTTGGTTTCCAAAGCCGTACGTACAGGTTTGTAGGCTTGGTATGAATGTAAAATTGTCCCTGGTGTGTGCAGGATAGTGTTAATGTGCAGGGATCGCAGGTCGGGGCGGACACGGTGGGCCGAATGGCCTGTTTCCGCGCTGCATCTCTAAATTAAACAAACAAAACTAAATCAGTTACCAAACGACCCATATACTAAAAGACCCAGTCTGAAGAACGGTCTCCACCCGAAATGTCACCCATTCCTTCTCTCTATAGATCCTGTCTCACCTGCTGAGTTTCTCCAGCATTTTGTGTCTACCTATGACCCATATTACCAAATGGACATTTGCATGCAGTGATTTTATCATTTCTAACCCACAGTCCTTTTTGTTTTGACTGTTGCAAAGGGAAAGGTTTGTTCATACAACATTTACTTGAAATGTTGCTTTTTGTTTTACTCCTGAAATATAATCCAATTATTTTTTTATAGTCACATGTACCTAGGTTCAGTGAAATGCTTTGTTTTGTATAGAACCCGTAAAATCATATCGCAGTCCCCACCGAGGCAGTACACAATTGTTACTATACTTTATCAAGTTACAAAAGTTCACCCAACAGTCAAAGTACTGGCTGCGCATGCACGTACAGGCAGCCTCTTGCCCAGAGTAGTGGAATCGAGAACCAGAGGACATAGGTTTCAGGTGAGGGTGGGAAAAAAATTCAATGGGAACCTGAGGAGTAACTTTTTTCACACAAAGGGTGGTGGGTGTATGGAACGAGCTGCGGAGGAGGTATTTGAGGCAGGGACTATTGCAACATTTAAGAAATATCCAGACGGGTACACGGATAGGACAGGTTTAGAGGGATTGTGGCCAAATGTAGGCAGGTGGGACTAGTGTAGATGGGGCATGTTGGTCAGTGTTGGGAAGTTGAGCCCAAGGACCCTTAGTCGCTATGACGCACATATAAGCTGGTGAGGAAAAGTTTATTTCTAGCCCCTTACATTTATTATGTGTGGAGAACTGCCCATTCCCCACCACCAGCAGACTGTCATCTTGAAAGCACATCAAATCTTCCGTTTATATGAAACAAAGTGGTTTTGGGGAGGCATAGGTGGGATCGTCAGTCAGAAACGTTTTCCCGGAGTGTCAAATACGAGAGGGCATAACTTTAAGGTGAGAGGGAGATATGCGGGGCAAATGTTTTTCTTTCTAACACAGAGAGTGGTTGGTGCCTTGAACGTGTTGCCAGAGGTGGGGGTTGAGGCAGATACGACAGTGGCGTTTAAGAGGTTTTTGGATGTGCGAATATGTGAATATGTAGGGAGTGGAGAGATATGGTTCACGTGCAGGCAGAGGAGATTCGTGGAACCCGGTTCTCTGGCGCTGTAAGGCAGCAACTCTACCGCTGCTCCAGCACTCCACCCTTCTCCAAACTTGGTATTTGCCGAACATTTGTTCGCTGTCTGCCAGGGCCGGCCAAATATACCGATGGCCCCCATTATGGAATGTATTTAGTTTAGAGAGACAGCATACAAACAGGCCCCTACAGTCTATCAAGTCCACGCTGACCTTTTGATCACCCGTTAACACTAGTTCTATGTTATCCCACTTTCATATCCACTCTGCGTGGAGTTTGCACGTTCTTCATCGGACCAAATGGGTTTCCTCCAGGTGCTCCGGTTTCCTCCCACATCCAAAATTCGTGCAGGTTTGAAGGTCAATTGGCCTCTATAAACTGCCCCTGGCGTGCGGGAGTGGATGCGAAAGTGGGATAGCAGGGAGCTAGTATGAACGGGGTGAGTGATGGATGTACACATGACCCAGTGGGCCTGTTTCCATGCTGTGTCTTTAAAACTGTACTTAAAACTTAAAGATAGCTCCATTAGATTTGGCTCTTGCAAGCAGTTCAGGGGAAATAGCAAGATACCTTTTCCTTGATAACTTGCAGTAATTGTTATCCCAGTTTATCACTTCAAGGCCAATGAAATGAATGGCCAAACAGTTCTGTATCTTGTAGCAGACTCAGACTTTTCCCAAATTGGTACTGGCAGCCAAGTATTAATGGGCGAAAAATCAATTCTGCATTACATAACTTGTCATTTTCTCCTGCTGTTTGGCGATGATGATAATTGCCAAGGCTGGGTCTGAGAAAAGTTTAAAATTGGTCACGAGGAATAGATGTATTTCAACTGGGTGATGGAAACCTTGAAGCAGTCAGCGCCTTGAATTCGCTGGAGTGCTATAAGGAATGCGAAGCACTTGTGTGCACTAATCTAGATCCAATGATAAAATTAATAGCGTCCATAACCGAGGAAATATCCCGAGACGTTTGAAACGAAACGAAAGTGAAGAGATGAGATTGCTTTGCAGAGCCAGACACTCCCTCTTCTCCCCTCTCCCATTTGGCAAGTGAAAAAGCACACCTCCAGATTCAGGGACAGTTTCTTCCCAGCTGTTATCAGGCAACTGAACCATCCTCTCACTAACTAGAGAACGACCCTGACCTCCCATCTACCTCATTAGAGACCTTCAAACTATCTGTAGTCGCACCTTACTATACTTTATCTTGCACTAAACGTTGTTCCCTTCATCCTGTATCTGTTGGACACTAACCTACTGGGGGGAGAAGCAATTGAAAGCCTTGCCATAAAGATACATTTTGGGATGAATTTCAAAGAGAGGAAACAGGTAAGTCTGAGGTTCTCAGGAAGGAGGCTCCACAGAACAAGGCCTCAATAGCGTTGCCATGGCAACAGCACTAAAAATGTTGCATTGTACCGAGTTGTGTCATAAAAATGCTAAGATTGGCAAATTATAACTTACAGAAGCCAACAGAATTAAATATTGACCAGAATGGAAACATAAAGCATATTGTCAACTACTTAAGAATGCTAAAGGAATTAGTTCACCAATTTCTACTATGGAAAGACATTCCAACTGCTGTGCAGTCATTATGTCAAGAATGAATTTAGTACAATAATGTTATCAGCAGATAGAAAGCACAAGAATGTAGAATTAATAAATGACAGAGGAATGCTGAAGTAACTCAGCAGGTCAAGCAACATCCTTGGAGGACATGGATGGGTGACGTTTTAGGTCGGGATCCTTCTTTAGACCGTTCAATGATACTTTATCTAATTTGCTGATTTGATGAATGATAACTTAATCTGTTCTATGTGGGAGAAAATAAAAAAGATTTCTTTTAAAAGCCTAAATTCCATCTGTTCTCACCCTATTGTACGCTCCCTGAAGTGAAAATTGCCTATGGATTTCTTGGATAAATGAAATATGTTTTTGCAAACGTAACTTCAATGCTTGTTGCATACCTGGACGTTAGATTAAGATTGTCACTGCTCTCTCCATTGCAAAATGTGTTCCATTACAATTGAACCTATTTGTTTCTCATCCAGCAACTGGGCCACTAAAAAATCCACTTAGTGGCGTTTATGTATTGCGAAGCTGCCTCATTATTGACCCCGTATGATGTGATGTGCGGATTCACTATTTCCTCGGTGATTAGCAGGGAAGAAGGGCACCCAGCGGGCTGTCCTGACCATTCATCCCCCCCCCCTTCTCAAGTGCCACTTCCTTTGTAAATCACGAAGGGTGATCAATAGGGCAATGGGGAAGGAGGACATCAAGATAGCTGGTGAGACCTGCGTGCAAGAGTCTTTCTCTCAAAGGGCATTGCGATGTGTTTGAAGGCAACGCAGGGCAAGACATCAATGCACCAATGCCTTTTTCTTACAATGCAGAGCGGGGTTGTTTAGACCATCGCCGCTCCACTAGCTCCGAGCAATTCCACTCCCCGACTTATTTCTCAGTAAAGGGCCTGTCCCACTGTACGAGGTAATTCAAGAGCTCTCCCGAGTTTAATAAAAAATCAAACTCGTGGGAAGCATGTAGAATGTACATAGCGGGTACGTCGGAGCTCGGGACGTCTCTTAGCGGCTCGTATCGCTAACGGCAGGTACTCGGGAAACGCGGTAAGCTTGTGAAGACTCATGAAGAATTTTCAACATGTTGAAAAATGTCCACGAGAGCCCCGAGTACCTACGAGCGGCTATTACCGTAATTCTCCGAGTTCGAATCAGGGGAAACTCGGGAGAACTCTTGAAACTTGTACAGTGGGACAGGCCCTTAACTAATTTCCTCCCCCATCAATTTAGGTGGCGCTGTGGTGCAGCTGGTAGTGCTGCTGCCTCACAGCGCCAGAGACCCGGGTTCGATCTTGACCTCTGTTTGGACCTTGTGGGTTTTCTCCGGGTGCTCCGGTTTCCTCCCACATTCTAAAGACGTACAGGTTTGTAAGTTAATTGGCTTTGGTAAAAAATTATAAATTGTTCCTAGTGTGTAGGATAGTGCTAATGTACAGGGTGGTCGCTAGTTGGCACTGACTTAGTGGGCCAAAATGGGCCTGTTTCCACCCTGTATCTCTAAAGTCTAAAGTAGAGTCTAATACAAATAAATATTCCAAAATTAAAACCCTGCAGTATATGCGAATTATAAATACTCATACTGTATCTGTATCTGGAAAGATGGACATCATATGTGATAAACTCATCACTCATCAACGTTAGTTTGAGTAAGAACCCTCATGCCTCTCCTCATTATACGTTACCAGAGGCTGTTCAAAAGGAATACCATTCACATTAAGCTTTGAAGCCAAACAACGAGATGAAAGTTTCTGACTGGTTTCAGCTTTCTGCTTAAATAATTGATATCCTCTGCGCAGATGTTTTATTTTCGAGGCAGCGCTCGCCAAATACTCCTCTGGTTAAATACAGATCGGATCGATATCAAATTATCAAGAGGTGTGTGCCAGAAAGCCCACACTAATTGTCAGGGGGGCTTCTTTTTGGTGTATATTGGTATTCGGTCATAAGAATTGATTTTTCGGTTAGCAGATGAGACATTTGCAGCATTTATAAGGCACACTCTGGGCCCACATTCGTAATTCTAGTCTCTACCTAAACGTTCCGTTGTATTATCCTGGAATGGTTCTTGCACTAGAGCATAAGAAAGAGAGAGAGAGAGAGAGAGAGAGAGAGAGGGAGGAGAGAGAGAGAGAGGGAGAGTAATATTGGAGGTTCTATTCTCAACAGAACACAATTGAATTGTACAATACTAAAGCACTGAAAAGGGTCAATGTACCCATTAGGTTTTGTGGCAGTTAGTTCATTTTTGGAAGTTATCAGAGCAGAATTAGGCCATTCGGCCCATCAAGTCTACACTACCATGGCTGATCTATCTCACCCTCTCACCCCCATTCTCCTACCTTCTACCCATAACCCCTGACATCCATACTAATCACGTATCTGTCAATCTCCACCTTAAAAACATCCATTGGCGGCTCCACAGTCGTTGCGCTGTAGGGCAGCAACTCAACCGCTGCGCCACCGTGCCGCCGTCTGCCAGAGATAGTCCTGTCTCACCGTTTGCTCACAGTGAGGTGATTTTTTTGATTGTTTTCTTTGGTAAATTAAACGCACCAACCCTTTATAAATACCCGAGGTTCTGTGTTTTTTGGAACCTATTTTTTCCAATGTTTCTGTCCAGTTGACTTATTCTCCCTGTAAATATCGGCGATAAACCAGTTGTACATCAC